>NC_057406.1:42288920-42386983 GCF_019320065.1 Cervus canadensis | reverse complement strand
GAGGTGCAAGAAAAGGTCTGAAAAATACAAGGAGCATGAAAAGGCCTGAAATATAGGAGGAGCATCAAAAGGTGTGAAAAATACGAAGATCATGAAAAGGCGTGAAATATACGAGGATCATGATAAGGTGTGAAAAATACGAGGAGCATGAAGAGGTGTGAAAAATTCGAGAAGTTTCAAAAGGTCTGAAAAATGCGAGGAGCATGAAAAGGCCTGAAAAATACGACGAGCATGAAAAGTTGTAAATAAACGAGGAACATGACAAGGTCTGAAAAATACGAGGAGCATGAAAAGGTGTGAAAAATACGAGGAGCATGAAAAGGTCCGAAAAATATGAAGAGCCTGAAAGGTTTGAAAAATATGAAGAGCATGTAAAGTTCCAAAAAATATGAAGAGAACGAAAACGTGTGAAATATAGGAGGAGCATGAAAAGGTGTGAAAAATAAGAGGAGCCTGAAGAGGTCTGAAAAAAAAGAGGAGCCTGAAGAGGTGTGAAAAATACGAGGAACATGAAAAGGTCTGAAAAATACGAGGAGCATGAAAAGATGTGAAAAATACGAGGAGCATGAAAAGGTGTGAAAAATACGAGGCGCATGAAAAGGCCAGAAAAATAGGAGGAGCATGAAAAGGTGTGAAAAATATGTGAAGCATGAAAAGGTGTGAAAAATACGAGGAGCTTGAAAAGCTGTGAAAAATACGAGGAGAATGAATAGGTGTAAATATAGTAGTAGCATGAAAAGGTGTGAAAAATACCAGGAGCATGATAAGGTGTGAAAAATAGGAGTATCATGAAGAGGTCTAAAAAGTAAGCAGAACATGAAAAGGTTGAAAAATACGACGAGAAGGAAAAGGTTTGAAAAATAGGAGGATCACGAAAAGTTGTGAAAAATACGAGGAGCATGAAGAGGTGTGAAAAATACGAGGAGCTTTTAAAGGTCTCAAAAATACGAGGAGCATGAAAAGTTGTGAATAAACGAGGAGAATGACAAGGTCTGAAAAATACAAGGAGCATGAAAAGGTGTGAAAAATATAGGAGAATGACAAGGCCTGAAAAATACGAGGGTCATGAAAAGGTCTGAAAAATACGAGGAGCATGAAAAGGTGTGAAAAATTCGAAGATCATGACAAGTTCTGACAAATACAAAGATCATGACAAGTGTTGAAAAATACGGGGAGCAGGGAGAGGTGTGAAAAATATAGGAGCATGAAAACATGTGAAAAATACGAGAAGCATGAAAAGGTGTGAAAAACACAAAGATCATGAAAAGGTGTGAAAAATATGCAGATAATGAAAAGGTGTGAAAAATACGAGGAGCATGAAATGCCTGAAAAATAGGAGGAGCAGGAAAAGTTCTGAAAAATATGAAGAGCCTGAAAAGGTGTGAAAAATATGAAGAGCATTAAAAGGTCTGAAAAATATTTAGACCATGAAAAGGTGTGAAAAATAGGAGGAGCATGAAAAGGTGTGAAAAATACGAGGAGCATGAAAAGGTCTGAGAAATACGAGGAGCATTAAAAGTTCTGAAAAATACGAGGAGCTTGAAAAAGTGTGAAAAATACGAAGATCATGAAAGGTGTGAAAAATACGAAGAGCATGACAAGGCCTGAAAAATATGAGGGGCCTGATAATGTCTGAAAAATAGGAGGAGCATGAAAAGGTCTGAAAAATATGAAGAGCCTGAAAAGGTGTGAAAAATATGAAGAGTATGAAAAGGTCCGAAAAATATGAAGAGCACGAAAAGGTGTGAAAAATAGGAGGACCATGAAAATGTCCAAAAAATATGAAGAGCCTGAAAAAGTGTAAAAAATATGAAGAGCATTAAAAGGTCCAAAAAATATGAAGAGCACGAAAAGGTTGAAAAATAGGAGGAGCATGAAAAAGTTGAAAAATATGAAGAGCAAGAAAAGCTGTGAAAAATACGAGGAGCTTGAAAAGCTGTGAAAAATACGAGGAGAATGAATAGGTGTAAATATAGTAGGAGCATGAAAAGGTGTGAAAAATACGATGAGCATAAAAAGGTGTGAAAAACACGAAGAGCACGAAAAGGTGTGAAAAATAAGAAGAGCACGAAAAAGTCTGAAAATACGAGGAGCATGAAGAGGTTTGAAAAATACGAGGAGCATGAAAAGGTGTGAAAAATAAGAGAAGCATGAAAAGGTGTGAAAAACACGAAGATCATGAAAAGGTGTGAAAAACATGAAGATAATGAAAAGGTGTGAAAAATACGAGAACCATGAAAAGGTGTGAAAAATACGAGGTGCATGAAAAGGTCTGAAAAATACGAGGAGCATGAAAAGACCTGAAATATAGGAGGAGCATCAAAGGTGTGAAAAATACGAAGACCATGAAAAGGCGTGAAATATACGAGGAGCATGATAAGGTGTGAAAAATACGAGAAGCATGAAAAGGTGTGAAAAATACGAGGAGCATGAAAAGGTGCGAAAAATACGAGGAGCATGAAATGGTGCGAAAAATTCGAGAAGTTTGAAAAGGTCTGAAAAATGCGAGGAGCATGAAAAGGCCTGAAAAATACGACGAGCATGAAAAGTTGTAAATAAACGAGGAACATGACAAGGTCTGAAAAATACGAGGAGCATGAAAAGGTGTGAAAAATACGAGGAGCATGAAAAAGTCCGAAAAATATGAAGAGCCTGAAAGGTGTGAAAAATATGAAGAGCATGTAAAGTTCCAAAAAATATGAAGAGAACAAAAATGTGTGAAATATAGGAGGAGCATGAAAAGGTTTGAAAAGAAAGAGGAGACTGAAGAGGTCTGAAAAAAAAAGAGGAGCCTGAAGAGGTGTGAAAAATACGAGGAACATGAAAAGGTCTGATAAATACCAGGAGCATGAAAATGCCTGAAAAATAGGAGGAGCATGAAAAGATCTGAAAAATACGAGGAGCATGAAAAGGTCTCAAAAATACGAGGAGCATGAAAAGATGTGAAAAATACGAGGAGCATGAAAAGGTGTGAAAAATATGTGAAGCATGAAAATGTGTGAAAAATACGAGGAGCATGAAAAGCTCTGAGAAATACGAGGAGCATTAAAAGGTCTGAAAAATACGAGGAGCATGAAAAGGTCTGAAAAATATGAAGAGCCTGAAAAGGTGTGAAAAATATGAAGAGCATGAAAAGGTCTGAAGAATACGAGGAGCATGAAAAGATGTGAAAAATACAAGGAGCATGAAAATGTTTCAAAAATACAAGGAGCATGAAAAGGTGTGAAAAATATGAACAGCCTGAAAAGGTGTGAAAAATATGAATAGCATGAAAAGATATCAAAAATACGAGGAGCATGAAGAGGTCTGAAAAATACAAGAGGCATGAAAAGGTTTGAAAAATACAAGGAGAATGAAAAGGTGTGAATAATACGAGGAGCATGAAAAGGTCTGAAAAATAAGAGGAGCATGAAAAGGTGTAAAAAATACGAGGAGCATGAAATGCCTGAAAAATAGGAGGAGCAGGAAAAGTTCTGAAAAATATGAAGAGCCTGAAAAGGTGTGAAAAATATGAAGAGCATGAAAAGGTCTGAAAAATATTTAGACCATGAAAAGGTGTGAAAAATAGGAGGAGCATGAAAAGGTGTGAAAAATACGAGGAGCATGAAAAGGACAGAAAAATAGGAGGAGCATGAAAAGGTGTGAAAAATATGTGAAGCATGAAAAGGTGTGAAAAATACGAGGAGCATGAAAAGGTCTGAGAAATACGAGGAGCATTAAAAGATCTGAAAAATACGAGGAGCTTGAAAAAGTGTGAAAAATACGAAGATCATGAAAGGTGTGAAAAATACGAAGAGCATGACAAGGCCTGAAAAATATGAGGGGCCTGATAATGTCTGAAAAATAGGAGGAGCATGAAAAGGTCTGAAAAATATGAAGAGCCTGAAAAGGTGTGAAAAATATGAAGAGCATGAAAAGGTTTGAAAAATATTTAGACCATGAAAAGGTGTGAAAAATAGGAGGACCATGAAAATGTCCAAAAAATATGAAGAGCCTGAAAAAGTGTAAAAAATATGAAGAGCATTAAAAGGTCCAAAAAATATGAAGAGCACGAAAAGGTTGAAAAATAGGAGGAGCATGAAAAAGTTGAAAAATATGAAGAGCAAGAAAAGCTGTGAAAAATACAAGGAGCTTGAAAACCTGTGAAAAATACGAGGAGAATGAATAGGTGTAAATATAGTAGGAGCATGAAAAGGTGTGAAAAATACGATGAGCATGAAAAGGTGTGAAAAACACGAAGAGCACGAAAAGGTGTGAAAAATAAGAAGAGCATGAAAAAGTCTGAAAATACGAGGAGCATGAAGAGGTTTGAAAAATACGAGGAGCATGAAAAGGTGTGAAAAATATGAAGAGCATGAAAAGGTGTGAAAAACAGGAAGATCATGAAAAAGTGTGAAAAACATGAAGATAATGAAAAGGTGTGAAAAATACGAGGACCATGAAAAGGTGTGAAAAATAGGAGGTGCATGAAAAGGTCTGAAAAATACAAGGAGCATGAAAAGGCCTGAAATATAGGAGGAGCATCAAAAGGTGTGAAAAATACGAAGATCATGAAAAGGCGTGAAATATACGAGGATCATGATAAGGTGTGAAAAATACGAGGAGCATGAAGAGGTGTGAAAAATTCGAGAAGTTTCAAAAGGTCTGAAAAATGCGAGGAGCATGAAAAGGCCTGAAAAATACGACGAGCATGAAAAGTTGTAAATAAACGAGGAACATGACAAGGTCTGAAAAATACGAGGAGCATGAAAAGGTGTGAAAAATACGAGGAGCATGAAAAGGTCCGAAAAATATGAAGAGCCTGAAAGGTTTGAAAAATATGAAGAGCATGTAAAGTTCCAAAAAATATGAAGAGAACGAAAACGTGTGAAATATAGGAGGAGCATGAAAAGGTGTGAAAAATAAGAGGAGCCTGAAGAGGTCTGAAAAAAAAGAGGAGCCTGAAGAGGTGTGAAAAATACGAGGAACATGAAAAGGTCTGAAAAATACGAGGAGCATGAAAAGATGTGAAAAATACGAGGAGCATGAAAAGGTGTGAAAAATACGAGGCGCATGAAAAGGCCAGAAAAATAGGAGGAGCATGAAAAGGTGTGAAAAATATGTGAAGCATGAAAAGGTGTGAAAAATACGAGGAGCTTGAAAAGCTGTGAAAAATACGAGGAGAATGAATAGGTGTAAATATAGTAGTAGCATGAAAAGGTGTGAAAAATACCAGGAGCATGATAAGGTGTGAAAAATAGGAGTATCATGAAGAGGTCTAAAAAGTAAGCAGAACATGAAAAGGTTGAAAAATACGACGAGAAGGAAAAGGTTTGAAAAATAGGAGGATCACGAAAAGTTGTGAAAAATACGAGGAGCATGAAGAGGTGTGAAAAATACGAGGAGCTTTTAAAGGTCTCAAAAATACGAGGAGCATGAAAAGTTGTGAATAAACGAGGAGAATGACAAGGTCTGAAAAATACAAGGAGCATGAAAAGGTGTGAAAAATATAGGAGAATGACAAGGCCTGAAAAATACGAGGGTCATGAAAAGGTCTGAAAAATACGAGGAGCATGAAAAGGTGTGAAAAATTCGAAGATCATGACAAGTTCTGACAAATACAAAGATCATGACAAGTGTTGAAAAATACGGGGAGCAGGGAGAGGTGTGAAAAATATAGGAGCATGAAAACATGTGAAAAATACGAGAAGCATGAAAAGGTGTGAAAAACACAAAGATCATGAAAAGGTGTGAAAAATATGCAGATAATGAAAAGGTGTGAAAAATACAAGGAGCATGAAATGCCTGAAAAATAGGAGGAGCAGGAAAAGTTCTGAAAAATATGAAGAGCCTGAAAAGGTGTGAAAAATATGAAGAGCATTAAAAGGTCTGAAAAATATTTAGACCATGAAAAGGTGTGAAAAATAGGAGGAGCATGAAAAGGTGTGAAAAATACGAGGAGCATGAAAAGGCCAGAAAAATAGGAGGAGCATGAAAAGGTGTGAAAAATATGTGAAGCATGAAAAGGTGTGAAAAATACAAGGAGCATGAAAAGGTCTGAGAAATACGAGGAGCATTGAAAGTCCTGAAAAATACGAGGAGCTTGAAAAAGTGTGAAAAATACAAAGATCGTGAAAGGTGTGAAAAATACGAAGAGCATGACAATGCCTGAAAAATATGAGGGGCCTGATAATGTCTGAAAAATACGAGGAGCATCAAAAGGTCTGAAAAATATGAAGAGCCTGAAAAGGTGTGAAAAATATGAAGAGTATGAAAAGGTCCGAAAAATATGAAGAGCACGAAAAGGTGTGAAAAATAGGAGGACCATGATCATGTCTGAAAAATATGAAGAGCCTGAAAAAGTGTAAAAAATATGAAGAGCATTAAAAGGTCCAAAAAATATGAAGAGCACGAAAAGGTTGAAAAATAGGAGGAGCATGAAAAAGTTGAAAAATATGAAGAGCAAGAAAAGCTGTGAAAAATACGAGGAGCTTGAAAAGCTGTGAAAAATACGAGGAGCATGAAAAGGCCAGAAAAATAGGAGGAGCATGAAAAGGTGTGAAAAATACGAGGAGCATGAAAAGGTCTGAAAAAAAAGAGGAGCATGAAAAGGTGTGAAAAAACGAGGAGCACGAAAACTTGTGAAAAATACGAGAAGCATGAAGAGGTGCGAAAAATTCGAGAAGGCTGAAAAAGTCTGAAAAATGCGAGGAGCATGAAAAGGCCTGAAAAATACGACGATCATGAAAAGTAGTGAATAAACGAGGAACATGACAAGGTCTGAAAAATACGAGGAGCATGAAAAGGTGTGAAAAATACGAGGAGAATGACAAGGCCTGAAAAATACGATAGTCCTGAAAAGATCTGAAAAATACGAGGATCATGAAAAGGTCTGAAAAATATGAAGAGCCTGAAAAGGAGTGAAAAATATGAAGAGCATGTAAAGTTCCAAAAAATATGAAGAAAACGAAAAGGTGTGAAAAATAGGAGGAGCATGAAACGGTCTGAAAAATAAGAGGAGCCTGAAGAGGTGTGAACAATACGAGGAGCATGAAAAGGTCTGATAAATACCAGGAGCATGAAGAGGTGTGAAAAATAGGAGGAGCATGAAAAGGTCTGAAAAATAGGAGGAGCATGAAAAGGTGTTAAAAATACGAGGAGCATGAAAAGGCCAGAAAAATAGGAGGAGCATGAAAAGGTGTGAAAAATATGTGAAGCATGAAACTGTGTGAAAAATACGAGGAGCATGAAAAGGTCTGAGAAATACAAGGAGCACTAAAAGTTCTGAATAATACTAGGAGCATGAAAAGGTCTGAAAAATATGAAGAGCCTGAAAAGGTGTGCAAAATATGAAGAGCCTGAAAAGGTGTGAAAAATATGAAGAGCACGAAAATGTCTGAAAAACACGAGGAGCAAGAAAAGATGTGAAAAATACGAGGAGCATGAAAATGTCTCAAATATACAAGGAGCATGAAAAGGTGTGAAAAATATGAACAGCCTGAAAAGGTGTGAAAAATATGAATAGCATGAAAAGGTGTCAAAAATACAAGGAGCATGAAGAGGTCTGAAAAATACAAGAGGAATGAAAAGTTTTGAAAAATAGGAGGAGAATGAAAAGGTGTGAAAAATACGAGGAGCATGAAAAGGTCTGAAAAATAAGAGGAGCATGAAAAGGTCTCAATAATATGAAGAGCATGAAAAGGTGTGAAAAATAAGAGGAGCATGAAAAGGTGTGAAAAATATAAGGAGCATGAACAGGTGAGAAAATAGGAGGAGCATGAAAAGGTGTGAAAAATTCGAAGATCATGAAAAGGTGTGAAAAAAAAGAAGATCAAGACAAATTGTGAAAACTTCGAGGAGCATGAAAAGGTGAAAAATACAAGGAGCATGAAAAGGTGTGAAAAATTCGAAGATCATGAATAGGAGTGAAAAAAACGAAGATCATGACAAGTTGTGAAAACTATGAGGAGCATGAAATGGTGAAAAATACGAGGAGCATGAAAAGGTGTGAAAATTCGAGGATCATGAAAATGTGTGAAAAATACGAAGATCATGACAAATTGTGAAAAATACGAAGAGCATGAAAAGGCCTGAAATATAGGAGGAGCATGAAAAGGTGTGAAAAATACGAAGATCATGAAAAGGTGTGAAATATACGAGGAGCATGAAAAGGTGTGAAAAATACGAGATGCATGAAAAGGTGTGAAAAATACGAGGAGCATGAAAAGGTGTGAAAAATACGAGGAGCACGAAAAGTTGTGAAAAATACGACGAGCATGAAGAGGTGTGAAAAATACGAGAAGCTTGAAAAGGTCTGAAAAATGCGAGGAGCATGAAAAGGCCTGAAAAATATGACGAGCATGAAAAGTTGTGAATAAAGGATGAGCATGACAAGGTCTGAAAAATACGAGAAGCATGAAAAGTTCTGAAAAATATGAAGAGCCTGATAAGATGTGAAAAATATGAAGAGCATGTAAAGTTCCGAAAAATATGAAGAGCACGAAAAGGTGTGAAAAATAGGAGGAGCATGAAAAGGTGTGAAAAATACGAGGAGCATGAAAAGGTCTGAAAAATAAGAGGAACCTGAAGCGGTGTGAAAAATACGAGGAGCATGAAAAGGTCTGATAAACACCAGGAGTATGAAAAGGCCTGAAATACATAGGAGGGGCATGAAAAGTTCTGAAAAATACGAGGAGCATGAAAAAGGCTGAAAAATATGAAGAGCATGAAAAGGTGTGGAAAATATGAAGAGCATGAAAAGGTCTGAAAAATATTAAGACCATGAAAAGCTGTGAAAAATAGGAGGAGCATTAAAAGGTGTGAAAAATACGAGGAGCATGAACAGGCCAGAAAAATACGAGGAGCATGAAAAGGTCGGAAAAATAAAAGGAGCATGAAAAGTTGTGAAAAATATGAGGAGCATGAAAAAGTTAAAAAATACGAGGAGCATGAAAAGGTCGGAAAAATATGAAGAGCGTGAACAGGTGTGAAATATATGAAGAAAATGAAAAGTTCCAAAAAATATAAAGAGCACGAAAAGGTGTGAATAATAGGAGGAGCTTGAAAAGGTGGGGAAAATACGAGGAGCATGAAAAGGTCTGACAAATAAGAGGAGCATGAAAAGGTGTGAAAAATACGAGGAGTATGAAATGGTCTGAAAAATACCAGCAGCATGAAAATGCCTGAAAAATAGGAGGAGCATGAAAAGGTCTGAAAGAAAAGAGGAGCATGAAAAGGTCTGAAAAATATGAAGAGCACGAAAAGGTGTGAAAATTATGAAGAGCATGAAAAGGTTTGAAAAATATGAAGACAATGAAAAGGTGTGAAAAACAGGAGCATGAAAAGGTGTCAAAAATACGAGGAGCATGAAAAGGTGTGAAAAATACGAGGAGCATGAAAACGTGTGAAAAATAAGAAGATCATGAAGAGGTCTGAAAAATACGAAGATCATGAAAAGGTATGAAAAATACGAGGAGCATGAAAAGGTGTGAAAACTACGAGGAGCATGAAAAGGAATAAAAATACGAGGTGCATGAAAAGATGTGAAAAAATACGAGGAGCATGAAAATATCTCAAAAATAAAAGGAGCATGAAAAGGTGTGAAAAATACGAGGAGCATGAAAAGGTCTGAAAAATATGAAGAGCATGAAAAGGTGTGAAAAATAGGAGGAGCATGAAAAGGTCTGAAAAATATGAAGATCACAAAAAGGTGTGAAAAATATGAGGAGCATGAAAAGATGTGAAAATAAGAGGAGAATGAAAAGGTGTGAAAAATAGGAGGAGCAAAAAAGGTGTGAAAAATACGAGGAGCAGGAAAGGGTGTGAAAAATAGGAGGAGCACAAAAAGGTGTGAAAAATACGAGGAGCATGAAAAGGTGTGAAAAATATGAGGAGAAAGAAAAGGTCTGAAAAACATGAGGAAGATCAAAATATGTGAAAAATTAGAAGAGCCTGAAAAGGTGTGAAAATATGAAGAGCATGAAAAGGTCTGAAAAATATGAAGAGCATGAAAAGGTGTGAAAAATATGAAGTACACAAAACGGTATGGAAAATACGAGGGGCATGAAATGACATGAAAAATACGAGGAGCATGAAAAGATCTGAAAAATAAGAGGAGCATGAAACCGTCTGAAAAATATGAAGAGCATGAAAAGTTGAGAAAAATTTGAGGAGCATGAAAAGTTTTGATAAATACGAGGAACATGAAAAGGTTTGAAAAATATGAAGAGCATGAAAAGGAGTGAAAAACACGAGGATCATGAAAAGATGTGAAAAACACGAGGGGCATGAAAATGTGTGAAAAAGACGAGGAGCACGAAAAGTTGTGAAAAATAGGGAGGAGCATGAAAAGGCCAGAAAAATATGAGCAGCATGAAAACGTCTGAAAAATACGAAGAGCATGAAAACGAGTGAAAAATATGAAGAGCCTGAAAAGGTGTGAAAAATACGAGGAGCATGAAAAGGTCTGAAAAATATGAGGAGCATGAAAAGGTGTGTAAAATATGAAGCGCAAGAAAAGTTCTGAAAAATACGAGGGGCACGCAAAGGTGTGAAAAATACGAGGAGCATGAAAAGCTGTGAAAAATACGAGGAGCATGAAATCTGTGAAAAATACGAGGAACATGAAAAGGCCTGAAAAATAGGTGGAGCATGAAAAGGCGTGAAAAATGCGAGGAGCATGAAAAGGCATGAAAAATACGAGGAGCATGAAAAGGCGTTAAATATACGCGGGGCGTGAAAAGGTCTGAACAATATGAGGTGCATGAAATGGTCTGAAAAATATGAAGAGCCTGAAAAGTTGTCAAAACTATGAAGAGCACGAAGAAGTCTGAAAAATACGAGGAGCACGAGAAGGTGTGAAAAATACGAGGAGCATGAAAAGGTGTGAAAAATACGAGGAGCATAAAATGGTGTGAAAAAAAGGGAGGAGCATGAAAAGACCTGAAAAATAGGAGGAGCCTGAAAAGGTGTGAAAAATATGAAGAGCATGAAAAGGTCTAATAATATGAAGAGCCTGAAAAGGTGTGAAAAATATGAAGAGCATGAAAAGTTCTGAAAGATGAGAAGAGCACGAAAAGGTGTGAAAAATATAAAGAGCATGAAAAGGTCTGAAAAATAGGAGGAGCACGAAAAGGTGTGAAAAATATGAAGAGCACAAAAAGGTCTGAAAAATATGAAGATCACGAAAAGGTGTGAAAAATACGAGGAGCATGAAATGGTCTGAAAAATATGAAGAGCCTGAAAAGATGTGAAAAATGGGAGGAGCACGAAAAGGTGTGAAAAATACGAGGACCATGAAAAGCTGTGTAAAATACGGGGAGCATGAAAAGGTGTTAAAAATACGAGGAGCAAGAAAAGGTGTCAAAAATAGGGAGGAGCATGAAAGGGCCAGAAAAATATGAGCAGCATGAAAAGGTCTGAAAAATACGAGGAGCATGAAAACGTGTGAAAAATATGAAAAGCCTGAAAAGGTGTGAAAAATACGAGGAGCATGAAAAGGTCTGAAATATATGAGGAGCATGAAAAGGTGTGTAAAATATGAAGCGCACGAAAAGTTCTGAAAAATACGAGGGGCACGCAAAGGTGTGAAAAACACGAGGAGAATGAAAAGCTGTGAAAAATACGAGGAGAATGAAAAGATGTGAAAAACATGAGGAGAATGAATAGGACTTAAAAATATGAAGAGCCTGAAAAGGTGTGAAAAGTTTGAAGAGCATGAAAACGTCTGAAAAATATGAAGAGCATGAAAAGGTGTGAAAAATAATAGGAGCACGAAAAGGTGTGAAAAATATGAAGCGCATGAAAGGCCTGAAAAATACGAGGGGCACGAAAAGGTGTGAAAAATATGAGGAGCATGAAAAGGAGTGAAAACACGAGGAGCATGAAAAGGTGTGAAAACTACAAGGAGCATGAAAAGATGTGAAAAATAGAGAGGAGCATGAAAAGGTGTGAAAAATATGAGGAGCATGAAAAGGTTCGAGAAATATGAGGATCATGAAAAGGTGTGAAAAATACGAGGAGCATGAAAAAGTATAAAAAATATGGAGGAGCATGAAAATGCCTGAAAAATACGAGGAGCATGAAAATGTCTGAAAAATACGAGGAGCATGAAAAGGTCTGAAAAATACGAGGAGCATGAAAATGTCTGAAAAATACGAGGAGCATGAAAAGGTGTGAAAAATAGGAGGAGCACGAAAAGGTGTGAAAAATGCGAGGAACATGCAAAGCTGTGAAAAATACGAGGAGCATGAAAAGGTATGAAAAATACGAGGAGCATGAAAAGGTGTTAAAAATCAGGAGAAGCATGAAAGGCCAGAAAAATATGATCAGCATGAAAAGGTCGGAAAAACATGAGGAGCATGAAAAGGTCTGAAAAATATGAAGAGCCTGAAAAGGTGTGCAAAATAGGAGGAGCACGAAAAGTTGTGCAAAATACAAGGAGCATGAAAAGGTGTGAAAAATACGAGGAGAATGAAAAGGTGTGAAAAATATGAAGGGCATGAAGATGTGTGAAATATTCGAGGAACACGAAAAGATGTGAAAAATACGAGGAGCATGAGAAGGTGTGAAAAATACGAGCAGCATGAAAAGGTGCGAAAAATATGAAGAGCATGAAAATGTGTGAAAAATATGAGGATCATGAAAAGGTGTCAAACATACGAGGAGCATGAAAAGGTCTGAGAAATACGAGGAGCATGAAAATGTCTGAAAAATACAAGGAGCATGAAAAGGTGTGAAATTTATGAAGAGCCTGAAAAGGTGTGAAAAATAGGAGGAGCACGAAAAGGTGTGAAAAATACGAGGAACATGAAAAGCTTTGAAATATACGAGAAGCATGAAAAGGTGTGAAAAATATGAGGAGCATGAAAAGGTGTGTAAAATATGAGGAGCATGAAACGGTCTGAAAAATATGAAGAGCACGAAAACGGGTGAAAAATAGAAGGAGGACCAAAATGTGTGAAAAATACGAGGAGCATGCAAATGTCTGAAAAATAAAATGAGCACGAAAAGGTGTGAAAAATAGGAGGAGGACCAAAATGTGTGAAAAATACGAGGAGCATGAAATGGTCTGAAAAATATGAGGAGCTGAAACAGTCTGAAAAATATGAAGAGCACGAAAAGGGGAGAAAAATATGTGGAGCATGAAAAGGTGTGAAAAAGATGAGGATTATGAAATGGTGTGAAAAATACGAGGAGCATGAAAAGGCGTGATAAATACGAGGACAGGAAAAGCTGTGAAAAATACGAGAGGAATGAAAACGTGTGAAAAATACGAGGAGAATGAAAAGGTGTGAAAAATACGAGGAGCATGAAGAGTTCTGAAAAATACGAGGAGCAAGTAAAAGTCTGAAAAAAATAAAGAGCATGAAAAGGTCTGAAAAATACGAGGAGCATGAAAAGGTCTGAAAATTACGAAGAGCACGAAAATGTGTGGAAAATACGAGGATCATGAAAATGTCTGAAAAATACGAGGAGCATGAAATGGTCTGAAAAATATGAAGAGCCTGAAAAGATGTGAAAAATGGGAGGAGCACGAAAAGGTGTGAAAAATACGAGGACCATGAAAAGCTGTGAAAAATACGAGGAGCATGAAAAGGTGTTAAAAATACGAGGAGCAAGAAAAGGTGTCAAAAATAGGGAGGAGTATGAAAGGGCCAGAAAAATATGAGCAGCATGAAAAGGTCTGAAAAATACGAAGAGCACGAAAATGTGTGGAAAATACGAGGATCATGAAAATGTCTGAAAAATACGAGGAGCATGAAATGGTCTGAAAAATATGAAGAGCCTGAAAAGATGTGAAAAATGGGAGGAGCACGAAAAGGTGTGAAAAATACGAGGACCATGAAAAGCTGTGTAAAATACGGGGAGCATGAAAAGGTGTTAAAAATACGAGGAGCAAGAAAAGGTGTCAAAAATAGGGAGGAGCATGAAAGGGCCAGAAAAATATGAGCAGCATGAAAAGGTCTGAAAAATACGAGGAGCATGAAAACGTGTGAAAAATATGAAAAGCCTGAAAAGGTGTGAAAAATACGAGGAGCATGAAAAGGTCTGAAATATATGAGGAGCATGAAAAGGTGTGTAAAATATGAAGCGCACGAAAAGTTCTGAAAAATACGAGGGGCACGCAAAGGTGTGAAAAATACGAGGAGCATGAAAAGCTGTGAAAAATACGAGGAGAATGAAAAGCTGTGAAAAATACGAGGAGAATGAAAAAATATGAAAAACATGAGGAGAATGAATAGGACTTAAAAATATGAAGAGCCTGAAAAGGTGTGAAAAGTTTGAAGAGCATGAAAACGTCTGAAAAATATGAAGAGCTTGAAAAGGTGTGAAAAATAATAGGAGCACGAAAAGGTGTGAAAAATATGAAGAGCACGAAAACGTGTTAAAAATATGAAGCGCATGAAAGGTCTGAAAAATACAAGGGGCACGAAAAGGTGTCAAAAATATGAGGAGCATGAAAAGGAGTGAAAACACGAGGAGCATGAAAAGGTGTGAAAACTACGAGGAGCATGAAAAGATGTGAAAAATAGAGAGGAGCATGAAAAGGTGTGAAAAATATGAGGAGCATGAAAAGGTTCGAAAAATATGAGGATCATGAAAAGGTGTGAAAAATACGAGGAGCATGAAAAAGTATAAAAAATATGGAGGAGCATGAAAATGCCTGAAAAATACGAGCAGCATGAAAAAGTCTGAAAAATACGAGGAGTATGAAAAGGTCTGATAAATATGAAGAGCCTGAAAGGGTGTTAAACGTTTGAAGTGCACGAAAAGCAGTGAAAAATATGAAGAGCACGAAAAGGTGTGAAAAATATGAAGAGCACGAAAAGGTGTTAAAAATATGAAGCGCATTAAAGGTCTGAAAAATACGCGGGGCACGAAAGGTGTGAAAACTATGAGGAGCATGAGAAGGAGTGAAAACACGAGGAGCATGAAAAGGTGTGAAAACTACGAGGAGCATGAAAAGATGTGAAAAATAGAGAGGAGCATGAAAATATGTGAAAAATAGAGAGGAGCATGAAAAGGCCTGAAAAATACGAGCAGCATGAAAAGGTCTGAAATATACGAGGAGCATGAAAAGGTCTGAAAAACACGAGGAGCATGAAAAGGTGTTAAAAATCAGGAGAAGCATGAAAGGCCAGAAAAATATGATCAGCATGAAAAGGTCGGAAAAACATGAGGAGCATGAAAAGGTCTGAAAAATATGAAGAGCCTGAAAAGGTGTGCAAAATAGGAGGAGCACGAAAAGTTGTGCAAAATACAAGGAGCATGAAAAGGTGTGAAAAATACGAGGAGCATGAAAAGGTGTGAAAATATGAAGGGCATGAAAATGTGTGAAATATTTGAGGAGCACGAAAAGATGTGAAAAATACGAGGAGCATGAAAAGGTGTGAAAAATACGAGCAGCATGAAAAGGTGTGAAAAATATGAAGAGCATGAAAATGTGTGAAAAATACGAGGATCATGAAAAGGTGTCAAACATACGAGGAGCATGAAAAGGTCTGAGAAATACGAGGAGCATGAAAATGTCTGAAAAATACAAGGAGCATGAAAAGGTGTGAAATTTATGAAGAGCCTGAAAAGGTGTGAAAAATAGGAGGAGCATGAAAAGGTGTGAAAAATACGAGGAACATGAAAAGCTTTGAAATATACGAGAAGCATGAAAAGGTGTGAAAAATATGAGGAGCATGAAAAGGTGTGTAAAATATGAAGCACACAAAAAGTTCTGAAAAATACGAGGGGCATGCAAAGGTGTGAAAAATACCAGGAGCATGAAACGGTCTGAAAAATATCAGGAGCATGAAACGGTCTGAAAAATAGGAAGAGCATGAAAAGTTGAGAAAAATATGAAGAGCATGAAAATGTCTGAAAAATAAGAAGAGCACGAAAAGGTGTGAAAAATAGGAGGAGGGCCAAAATGTGTGAAAAATACGAGGAGCATGAAATGGTCTGAAAAATATGAGGAGCATGAAAGGGTCTGAAAAATACGAAGAGCCTGAAACGGTCTGAAAAATATGAAGAGCAAGAAAAGATGAGAAAAATATGAAGAGCATGAAAAGGTCTGAAAAATACGAAGAGCAGGAAAAGGTGTTAAAAATAGGAGGAGCTCGAAAAGGTGTGAAAAATAAGAGGAGCATGAAAAGGTCGGAAACATATGAGGAGCATGAAAAGGTCTGAAAAATATGAAGAGCCTGAAAAGGTGTGAAAAATATGAAGAGCATGAAAAGGTCTGAAAAATACGAGGAGCACGAAAAGGTCTAAAAAATACGAGGAGCACGAAAGGTGTGGAAATACGAGGAGCATGAAAATGTCAGAAAAATAGGAGCAGCATGAAAAGGTCTGAAAAATATGAGGAGCATGAAAACGTGTGAAAAATAGGAAGAGCCTGAAAAGGTGTGAAAAATATGAGGAGCATGAAAAGGTGTGTAATATATGAAGCGCACTAAAAGTTCTGAAAAATACGAGGGACACGCAAAGGTGTGAATAATACGAGGAGCATGAAACGGTTTGAAAAATATGAGGAGCATGAAACGGTCTGAAAAATATGAAGAGCACGAAAAGGGGTGAAAAATAGGAGGAGGACCAAAATGTGTGAAAAATACGAGGAGCATGAAAATGTCTGAAAAATAAGATGAGCACGAAAAGGTGTGAAAAATAGGAGGAGGACCAAAATGTGTGAAAAATATGAGGAGCATGAAACGGTCTGAAAAATATGAAGAGCACGTAAAGGGGAGAAAAATACGTGGAACATGAAAAGGTGTGAAAAAGACGAGGAGTATAAAATGGTGTGAAAAAAACGAGGAGCATGAAAAGGCGTGATAAATACGAGGACAGGAAAAGCTGTGAAAAATACGAGAGGAATGAAAACGTGTGAAAAATACGAGGAGAATGAAAAGGTGTGAAAAATACGAGGAGCATGAAGAGTTCTGAAAAATACGAGGAGCAAGTAAAGGTCTGAAAAAAATGAAGAGAATGAAAAGGTCTGAAAAATACGAGGAGCAAGAAAAGGTCTGAAAATTACGAAGAGCATGAAAATGTGTGGAAAATACGAGGATCATGAAAATGTCTGAAAAATACGAGGAGCATGAAATGGTCTGAAAAATATGAAGAGCCTGAAAAGATGTGAAAAATGGGAGGAGCACGAAAAGGTGTGAAAAATACGAGGACCATGAAAAGCTGTGAAAAATACGGGGAGCATGAAAAGGTGTTAAAAATACGAGGAGCAAGAAAAGGTGTCAAAAATAGGGAGGAGCATGAAAGGGCCAGAAAAATATGAGCAGCATGAAAAGGTCTGAAAAATACGAGGAGCATGAAAACGTGTGAAAAATATGAAAAGCCTGAAAAGGTGTGAAAAATACGAGGAGCATGAAAAGGTCTGAAATATATGAGGAGCATGAAAAGGTGTGTAAAATATGAAGCGCACGAAAAGTTCTGAAAAATACGAGGGGCACGCAAAGGTGTGAAAAATACGAGGAGCATGAAAAGCTGTGAAAAATACGAGGAGAATGAAAAGCTGTGAAAAATACGAGGAGAATGAAAAGATGTGAAAAACATGAGGAGAATGAATAGGACTTAAAAATATGAAGAGCCTGAAAGGTGTGAAAAGTTTGAAGAGCATGAAAACGTCTGAAAAGCTCTTCGTATTTTTCAGAACTCTTCGTGCTCTTCATATTTTTCACTCCTTTTCGTGCTCTACATATTTTTCACACCTTTACATGTTCTTCATATTTTTCAGACATTTTCATTCTCCTCTTATTTCTCACACCTTTTCATGCTCCTAGTAATTTTCACCCTTTACCTGATCCTCGTATTTTTCACACGTTTTCATGCTCTTCATATTTTTCACACCATTTCATGCTCTTCATATTTTCTAAACCTTTTCATGCTTCTCGTGTTTTCACAACGTTTTAATGCTCCACTTACTTTTCACACCTTTTCATGAGCCTCTTATTTTTCACACATTTACCTGATCCTCATATTTCTCACACCTTTTCATGCTCCTAGTATTTTTTACCCTTTACCTGATCCTCGTATTTTTCACACGTTTTCATGCTCTTCATATTTTTCACACCATTTCATGCTCTTCATATTTTCTAAACCTTTTCATGCTTCTCGTGTTTTCACAACGTTTTAATGCTCCACTTACTTTTCACACCTTTTCATGAGCCTCTTATTTTTCACACATTTACCTGATCCTCATATTTCTCACACCTTTTCATGCTCCTAGTATTTTTTACCCTTTACCTGATCCTCGTATTTTTCACACGTTTTCATGCTCTTCATATTTTTCACACCATTTCATGCTCTTCATATTTTCTAAACCTTTTCATGCTTCTCGTGTTTTCACAACGTTTTAATGCTCCACTTACTTTTCACACCTTTTCATGAGCCTCTTATTTTTCACACATTTACCTGATCCTCATATTTCTCACACCTTTTCATGCTCCTAGTATTTTTTACCCTTTACCTGATCCTCGTATTTTTCACACGTTTTCATGCTCTTCATATTTTTCACACCATTTCATGCTCTTCATATTTTCTAAACTTTTTCATGCTTCTCGTGTTTTCACAACGTTTTAATGCTCCACTTACTTTTCACAGCTTTTCATGAGCCTCTTATTTTTCACACATTTACCTGATCCTCGTATTTATACGAGGAGAATTAAACAGTCTGAAAACTATGAGGAGCATGAAACGGTGTTGAAAAACATGAAGAGCATGAAAGGTGTGAAAAATATGGAGAGCTTCAAAAGGTGTCAGAAATATGAGGAGCATGAAACGGTCTGAAAAATATGAGAAGCATGAAAACGTGTGAAAAATATGAGGAGCATGAAACGGTCTGAAAAATATGAGGAGCATGAAACAGTGTTGAAATATATGAAGAGCATGAAAAGGTGTGAAAAATATGAAGAGCTTCAATAGGTGTAAAAATATGAGGAGTATGTAAAGATGTGAAAAATATGAGGAGCTTGAAACGGTGTTCAAAAACATGAAGAGCATGAAAAGCTGTGAAAAATATGAAGAGCTTCAAAAGGTGTCAAAATATGAGGAGCATGAAACGATATAAAAAATATGAGGAGAATGAAACGGTGTTGAAAAACATTAAGAGCAAGAAAAGGTGTGAACGATATGAAGAGCTTCAAAAGGTGTCAAAATATGAGGAGGATGAAAGTGTCTGAAAATATGAGGAGCATGAAACGGTGTTAAAAATATGAAGAGCTTCAAAAGGTGTCAAAATATGAGGAGGATGAAAGTGTCTGAAAATATGAGGAGCATGAAACGGTGTTAAAAATATGAAGAGCTTCAAAAGGTGTCAAAAATATGAAGAGCATGAAACGGTGTTAAAAATATGAAGAGCTACAAAAAGTGTAAAAATATGAGGAGCATTAAAAGGTGTGAAAAATATGAGGAGCTTGAAATGTTGTAAAAAATAAGAGGAGCATGAAACGGTCTGAAAAATGTGAGGAGCATGAAACGGTGTTGAAAAACATGAAGAGCATGAAAATTTGTGAAAAATATGAAGAACTACAAATGTGTCAAATATATGAGATGCATGAAACGATCTGAAAAATATGAGGAGCACGAAACGGTGTTGAAAAATGTGAAGAGCATGAAAAGGTGTGAAAATTATGAAGAGCTTCAAAAGGTGTCAAAAATATGAGGAGCATGAAAAGGTGTGAAATATACGAGGAGAATTAAACAGTCTGAAAACTATGAGGAGCATGAAACGGTGTTGAAAAACATGAAGAGCATGAAAGGTGTGAAAAATATGGAGAGCTTAAAAAGGTGTCAGAAATAAGAGGAGCATGAAACGACCTGAAAAATATGAGGAGCATGAAACGGTCTGAAAAATATGAGGAGCATGAAACGGTGTTGAAAACCATGAAGAACATGAAAAGGTGTGAAAAATATGAAGAGCTTCAAATGTGTCAAAAATATGAGGAGTATGAAACGGTCTGAAAAATATGAGGAGCATGAAACGGTGTTGAAAACCATGAAGAGTATGAACAGGTGTGAAAAATATGAAGAGCTTCAAATGTGTCAAAAATATGAGAAGTAGGAAACGATCTGAAAATTATGAGGAGCACGCAACGGTGTTGAAAATATGAAGAGCATGAAAAGGTGTGAAAAATATGAAGAGCTTCAAAAGGTGTCAAAAATATGAGGAACATAAAAATGTGTGAAATATATGAGGAGCATTAAACAGTATGAAAACTATGAGGAGCAAGAAACGGTGTTGAAAAACGTGAAGAGCATGAAAAGGTGTGAAAAATATGAAGAGCTTCAATAGGTGTAAAAATATGAGGAGCATGTAAAGATGTGAAAAATATGACGAGCTTGAAACGGTGTTCAAAAATATGAAGAGCATGAAAAGCTGTGAAAAATATGAAGAGCTTCAAAAGGTGTCAGAAATATGAGGAGCATGAAACGGTCTGAAAAATATGAGGAGCATAAAACGGTATGAAAAATATGAGGAGCAGGAAACGGTCTATAAAAAATGAGAAGCATGAGACGGTGTTGAAAAACATGAAGAGCATGAAAAGGTGTGAAAAATATGAAGAGCTTCAAAAGGTGTCAAAAATATGAGGAGCATTAAAAGGTGTGAAAAATATGAGGAGCATTAAAAGGTGTGAAGAATACGAGGAGCATTAAACGGTCTGAAAAATATGAGGAACATGAAACGGTGTTCAAAAACATGAAGAGCATGAAAAGATGTGAAAAATATGAAGAGCTGCAAAAGGTGTCAGAAATATGAGGAGCATGAAACGGCCTGAAAAATATGAGGAGCATCAAATGGTGTTGAGAAACATGAAGAGCATGAATCGGTGTGAAAAATATGAAGAGCTTCAAAAGGTGTCAAAAATATGGGGAGCATTAAAAGCTGTGAAAAATATGAGGAGCATGAATAGATGTGAAAAAAATGAGGAGCATGAAATAGTCTGAAAAATATGAGGAGCATGAAACGGTATTGAAATGAATGAAGAGCTTGAAAATGTGTGAAAAATATGAAGAGCTTCAAAAGGTGCCAAAAATATGAGGAGTATGAAACGATCTGAAAAATATGAGAAGCATAAACGGTGTTGAAAAACATGAAGAGCATGAAAAGGTGTGAAAAAATATGAGGAGCATGAAAAGATGTGAAAAATACGAGGAGCATGATACGGTCTGAGAAATATGAGGGGCATGAAACGGTGTTGAAAAACATGAAGAACATGAAAAGGTGTGAAAAATATGAAGAGCTTCAAAAGATGTCAAAAATATGAGGAGTATGAAACGGTCTGAAAAATAGGAAGAGCATGAAAAGTTGTGAAAAATATGAGGAGCATGAAACGGTCTGAAAAATATGAGGAGCATGCAACGGTGTTGAAAAACATGAACAGCATGAAAGGTGTGAAAAATATGAAGAGCTTCAATAGGTGTTAAAATATGAGGAGCATGTAAAGATGTGAAAAATATGACGAGCTTGAAACGGTGTTCAAAAACATGAAGAGCAACGAAAGCTGTGAAAAACATGAAGAGCTTAAAAGGTGTCAGAAATATGAGGAGCATGAAACGGTCTGAAAAATATGAGGAGCATGAAACGGTCTGAAAAATATGAGGAGCATGAAACGGTCTATAAAATATGAGGAGCATGAAACGGTGTTGAAAAACATGAAGAGCTTCAAATGGTGTAAAAAATATGAGGAACATGAAAAGGTGTGAAAAACATGAAGAGCTTCAAAAGGTGTCAAAAATATTGGGAGAATTAAAAGGTGTGAAAAATATGAGGAGCATGAATAGATGTGAAAAATATGAGGAGCATGAAATGGTCTGAAAAATATGAGGAGCATGAAACGGTGTTGAAATGCATGAACGATTGAAAATGTGTGAAAAATATGACGAGCTTCAAAACGTGTCAGAAATATGAGGAGCATGAAAATGTGTGAAAAATATGAGGAGCATGAAAATGTGTGAAAAATACGATGAGCATTAAACAGTCTGAAAAATATGAGGAGCATGAAACGGTGTTGAAAAACATGAAGAGCATGAAAAATGTTTGAAAAATATGAAGAGCTTCAAAAAATGTCAAAAATATGAGGAGTATGAAACGGTCTGAAAAATATGAAGAGCATGAAACGGTGTTGAAAAACATGAAGAGCATGAAAAGGTGTGAAAAATAAGAAGAGCTTCAAAAGGTGTCAGAAATATGAGGTGCATGAAACGGTCTGAGAAATATGAGAAGCATGAAAAGGTGTGAAAAATATGAGGAGCATGAAACGGTCTGAAAAATATGAGGAGCATGAAACGGTGTTGAAATACATGAAGAGCATGAAAAGGTGTGAAAAAATATGAAGAGCTTCAATAGGTGTAAAAATATGAGGAGCATGTAAAGATGTGAAAAATATGAGGAGCGGAAACAGTGTTCAAAAATATGAAGAGCATGAAAAGCTGTGAAAAATATGAAGAGCTTCAAAAGGTGTCAGAAATATGAGGAGCATGAAACGGTCTTAAAAATATGAAGAGCATGAAACGGTCTGAAAAATATGAGGAGCATGAAACAGTCTGAAAATTATGAGGAGCATGAAACGGTATGAAAAATATGAGGAGCATGAAACGGTGATGAAAAACATGAAGAGCATGAAAAGGTGTGAAAAATATGAAGAGCTTCAAAAGGTGTCAGAAATATGAGGACCATCAAACGGTCTGAAAAATATGAGGCGCATGAAACGATGTTGAAAAACACGAGGAGCATGAAAAGGTGTGAAAAATATGAAGAGATTCAAAAGGTGTCAAAAATATGAGGAGCATGAAACGGTCTGAAAAATATGAGGAGCAAGAAAAGGTATGAAAAGTATGAGGAGCATCAAACGGCCTGAAAAATATGAGGAGCATGAAACCGTTTTGAAAAACATTAAGAGCATAAAAAGGTGTGAAAGATATGAAGAGCTTCAAAAGATGTCAAAAATATGAGGAGCATGAAAAGGTGTGAAAATTATGAGGAGCATGAAAAGGTGTGAAGAATACGAGGAGCATTAAACGGTCTGAAAAATATGAGGAACATGAAACGGTGTTCAAAAACATGAAGAGCATGGAAAGGTGTGAAAAATATGAAGAGCTGCAAAAAGTGTCAATAATATGAGGAGAATTAAAAGGTGTGAAAAATATGAGTAGCATGAATAGTTGTGAAAAATATGAGGAGCATGAAATGGTCTGAAAAATATGAGGAGTATGAAACGGTGTTGAAATGCATGAAGAGCTTGAAAATGCGTGAAAAATATGAAGAGCTTCAAAACGTGTCAGAAATATGAGGAGTATGAAACGGTCTGAAAAATATGAAGAGCGTGACACGGTGTTGAAAAACATGAAGAGCATGAAAAGGTGTGAAAAATATGAAGAGCTTCAAAAGGTGTCAGAAATATGAGGAGCATGAAACGGTCTGAAAAATATGAGGAGCATGAAACAGTGTTGAAATATATGAAGAGCATGAAAAGGTGTGAAAAATATGAAGAGCTTCAATAGGTGTAAAAATATGAGGAGTATGTAAAGATGTGAAAAATATGAGGAGCTTGAAACGGTGTTCAAAAACATGAAGAGCATGAAAAGCTGTGAAAAATATGAAGAGCTTCAAAAGGTGTCAAAATATGAGGAGCATGAAACGATATAAAAAATATGAGGAGAATGAAACGGTGTTGAAAAACATTAAGAGCAAGAAAAGGTGTGAACGATATGAAGAGCTTCAAAAGGTGTCAAAATATGAGGAGGATGAAAGTGTCTGAAAATATGAGGAGCATGAAACGGTGTTAAAAATATGAAGAGCTTCAAAAGGTGTCAAAAATATGAAGAGCATGAAACGGTGTTAAAAATATGAAGAGCAACAAAAAGTGTAAAAATATGAGGAGCATTAAAAGGTGTGAAAAATATGAGGAGCTTGAAATGTTGTAAAAAATAAGAGGAGCATGAAACGGTCTGAAAAATGTGAGGAGCATGAAACGGTGTTGAAAAACATGAAGAGCATGAAAATTTGTGAAAAATAAGAAGAACTTCAAATGTGTCAAATATATGAGATGCATGAAACGATCTGAAAAATATGAGGAGCACGAAACGGTGTTGAAAAATGTGAAGAGCATGAAACGGTGTTGAAAAACATGAAGAGCATGAAAATTTGTGAAAAATATGAAGAACTTCAAACGTGTCAAATATATGAGATGCATGAAACGATCTGAAAAATATGAGGAGCACGAAACGGTGTTGAAAAATGTGAAGAGCATGAAAAGGTGTGAAAATTATGAAGAGCTTCAAAAGGTGTCAAAAATATGAGGAGCATGAAAAGGTGTGAAATATACGAGGAGAATTAAACAGTCTGAAAACTATGAGGAGCATGAAACGGTGTTGAAAAACATGAAGAGCATGAAAGGTGTGAAAAATATGGAGAGCTTAAAAAGGTGTCAGAAATAAGAGGAGCATGAAACGACCTGAAAAATATGAGGAGCATGAAACGGTCTGAAAAATATGAGGAGCATGAAACGGTGTTGAAAACCATGAAGAGCATGAAAAGGTGTGAAAAATATGAAGAGCTTCAAATGTGTCAAAAATATGAGGAGTATGAAACGGTCTGAAAAATATGAGGAGCATGAAACTGTGTTGAAAAACATGAAGAGCATGAAAATGTGTGAAAAATATGAAGAGCTTCATTAGGTGTCAAAAATATGACGAGCATGAAAAGTTGTGAAAAATACTAGGAGCATTAGACGGTCTGAAAAATATGAGGAGCATGAAACGGTGTTGAAAAACGTGAAGAGCATGAAAAGGTGTGAGAAACATGAAGAGCTTCAAAAGGTGTCAAAAATATGAGGAGCATTAAAAGGTGTGAAAAATATGAGGAGCATTAAAAGGTGTGAAGAATACGAGGAGCATTAAACGGTCTGAAAAATATGAGGAACATGAAACGGTGTTCAAAAACATGAAGAGCATGAAAAGGTGTGAAAAATATGAAGAGCTTCATTAGGTGTCAAAAATATGACGAGCATGAAAAGTTGTGAAAAATATGAGGAGCATGAAACGGTGTTGAAAAACGTGAAGAGCATGAAAAGGTGTGAGAAACATGAAGAGCTTCAAAAGGTGTCAAAAATATGAGGAGCATTAAAAGGTGTGAAAAATATGAGGAGCATTAAAAGGTGTGAAGAATACGAGGAGCATTAAACGGTCTGAAAAATATGAGGAACATGAAACGGTGTTCAAAAACATGAAGAGCATGAAAAGGTGTGAAAAATATGAAGAGCTGCAAAAGGTGTCAGAAATATGAGGAGCATGAAACGGCCTGAAAAATATGAGGAGCATCAAATGGTGTTGAGAAACATGAAGAGCATGAATCGGTGTGAAAAATATGAATAGCTTCAAAAGGTGTCAAAAATATGGGGAGCATTAAAAGGTGTGAAAAATATGAGGAGCATGAATAGATGTAAAAAAAATGAGGAGCATGAAATAGTCTGAAAAATATAAGGAGCATGAAACGGTATTGAAATGAATGAAGAGCTTGAAAATGTGTGAAAAATATGAAGAGCTTCAAAAGGTGCCAAAAATATGAGGAGTATGAAACGATCTGAAATATATGAGAAGCATAAACGGTGTTGAAAAACATGAAGAGCATGAAAAGGTGTGAAAAAATATGAGGAGCATGAAAAGATGTGAAAAATACGAGGAGCATGATACGGTCTGAGAAATATGAGGGGCATGAAACGGTGTTGAAAAACATGAAGAACATGAAAAGGTGTGAAAAATATGAAGAGCTTCAAAAGATGTCAAAAATATGAGGAGTATGAAACGGTCTGAAAAATAGGAAGAGCATGAAAAGTTGTGAAAAATATGAGGAGCATGAAACGGTCTGAAAAATATGAGGAGCATGCAACGGTGTTGAAAAACATGAACAGCATGAAAGGTGTGAAAAATATGAAGAGCTTCAATAGGTGTTAAAATATGAGGAGCATGTAAAGATGTGAAAAATATGACGAGCTTGAAACGGTGTTCAAAAACATGAAGAGCAACGAAAGCTGTGAAAAACATGAAGAGCTTAAAAGGTGTCAGAAATATGAGGAGCATGAAACGGTCTGAAAAATATGAGGAGCATGAAACGGTCTGAAAAATATGAGGAGCATGAAACGGTCTATAAAATATGAGGAGCATGAAACGGTGTTGAAAAACATGAAGAGCTTCAAATGGTGTAAAAAATATGAGGAACATGAAAAGGTGTGAAAAACATGAAGAGCTTCAAAAGGTGTCAAAAATATTGGGAGAATTAAAAGGTGTGAAAAATATGAGGAGCATGAATAGATGTGAAAAATATGAGGAGCATGAAATGGTCTGAAAAATATGAGGAGCATGAAACGGTGTTGAAATGCATGAACGATTGAAAATGTGTGAAAAATATGACGAGCTTCAAAACATGTCAGAAATATGAGGAGCATGAAAATGTGTGAAAAATATGAGGAGCATGAAAATGTGTGAAAAATACGATGAGCATTAAACAGTCTGAAAAATATGAGGAGCATGAAACGGTGTTGAAAAACATGAAGAGCATGAAAAATGATTGAAAAATATGAAGAGCTTCAAAAAATGTCAAAAATATGAGGAGTATGAAACGGTCTGAAAAATATGAAGAGCATGAAACGGTGTTGAAAAACATGAAGAGTATGAAAAGGTGTGAAAAATAAGAAGAGCTTCAAAAGATGTCAGAAATATGAGGTGCATGAAACGGTCTGAGAAATATGAAAAGCATGAAAAGGTGTGAAAAATATGAGGAGCATGAAACGGTCTGAAAAATATGAGGAGCATGAAATGGTGTTGAAAAACATGAAGATCTTCAAAAGGTGTCAAAATAAGCGGAACATGAAACGGTCTGAAAAATATGAGGAGCCTGAATCGATGATGAAAAACATGAAGATCATGAAAAGGTGTGAGAAATATGAAGAGCTTGAAAATGTATCAGAAATATGAGGAGCATGAAACGGTCTGAAAAATATGAGGAGCATGAAACGGTGTTGGAAAACATGAAGATCATCAAAAGGTGTCAAAATAAGAGGAGCATGAAACGGTCTGAAAAATATGAGGAGCATGAAAAGATGTGAAATATATGAGGAGCATGAAAAGGACTGCAAAATATGAGCAGAATGAAACGGTGTTGAAAAACACGAAGACCATGAAAAGGTGTGAAAAATATGAAGAGCTTCAAAAGGTGTCAAAAATATGAGGAGCATGAAACGGTCTGAAAAATATGAGGAGCAGGAAATGGTGTTGAAAAACATGAAGAGCATGAAGAGGTGCGAAAAATATGAAGAGCTTCAAAAGGTGTCAAAAATATGAGGAGTATGAAAGGCTCTGACAAATATGAGGAGCAGGAAACGGTCTGAAAAATATGAGGAGCATGAAACGATGTTGAAAAACATGAAGACCATGAAAAGGTGTGAAAAATATGAAGAGCTTCAAAAGGTGTCAGAAATATGAGGAGCATGAAATGCCTGAAAAATATGAGGAGGATGAAATGGTGAGAAAAATATGAAGGGCATGAAAAGGTGTGAAAAATATTAAGAGCTTCAAAAGGTGTCAAAAATATGAGGAGCATGAATCGGTCTGAAAAATATGAGGAGCATGAAACGGTCTGAAAAACGTGAAGAGCGTGAAAATGTGTGAAAAATATGAAGAGCTTCAACAGGTGTCAGAAATATGAGGAGCATGAATCGACCTGAAAAATATGAGGAGCATGAAAAGGTGTTGAAAAAGATAAAGAACATGAAAATGTGTGAAAAATATGAAGAGCTTCAAAAGGTGTGAAAAATAGGAGGAGCAGGAAGCAGTCTGTAAAATATGAGGAGCATGAAACGGTGTTGAAAAATATGAAGAGCATGAAAGAGTGTGAAAAATATGAGAAGCATGAAATGGTCGGAAAAATATGAGAAGCATTAAACCGTCTGAAAAATATGAGGAGCCTGAAAGGGTGTTGAAAAACATGAAGAGCATGAAAAGGTGTGAAAAATATGAAGAGCTTCAAAAGGTGTCAAAAATATGAGGAGCATGAAAAGGTGTGAAAAATATGAGGAGCAAGAAAAGATGTGAAATATATGAGGGACATGAAAATGACTGAAAAATATGAGTAGCAAGAAATGGTGTTGAAAAACATGAAGACCATGAAAAAGTGTGAAAAATATGAAGAGCTTCAACAGTTGTCAAAAATATGAGGAGGATGAAAGTGTCTGAAAAATATGAGCAGCATGAAACGGTCTGAAAAATATGAGGAGCATGAAACGGTGTTGAAAAACATGAAGAGCATGAAAAGGTGTGAAGAATCTGAGAGCATGAAACGTTCTGAAAAATATGAGCAGCATGAAACGGTGTTGAAAAACATGAAGTACTTGAAAAGGTGTGAAAAATATGAAGAGCTTCAAAATGTGTCAAAAATATGAGGAGCATGAAAAGGTGTGAAAAATATGAGGAGCATGAAAAGATGTGAAATATATGAGGAGCATGAAAAGGTCTGAAAAATATGAGGAGCATGAAACGGTGTTGAAAAACACAAAGACCATGAAAATGTGTGAAAAATATGAAGAGCTTCAAAAGGTGTCAAAAATATGAGGAGCAGGAAACGGTCTGAAAAATATGAGGAGCATGAAACGGTCTGAAAAATATGAGGAGCATGAAACGGTCTGAAAAATATGAGGACCATGAAACGGTCTGAAAAATATGAGGAGCATGAAACGGTGTTGAAAAACATGAAGAGCATGAAAAGGTGTGAAAAATATGAGAAGCATGAAAATGTGTGAAAAATATGAGGAGCATGAAACAGTCTGAAAAATATGAGGACCATGAAACGGTGTTGAAAATCATGAAGAGCATGAAACATTTTGAAAAATATGAAGAGCTTCAAAAGGTGTCAAATATGAGGAGCATGAAACGGTCTGAAAAATATGAGAAACATGAAACGGCCAGAAAAATATGAGGAGCATGAAACGGTGTTGAAAAACATGAAGACAACGAAAAGGTGTGAAAAATATGAAGAGCTTCAAATGGTGTCAGAAATATGAGGAGCATGAAACGGCTTGAAAAATATGAGGAGCATGAAACGGTGTTGAAAAACATGAACAGCATGAAGAGGTGCGAAAAATATGAAGAGCTTCAAAAGGTGTCAAAATTATGAGGAGTATGAAACGCTCTGACAATTATGAGGAGCATGAAACGGTCTGAAAAATATGAGGAGCATGAAACGGTGTTGAAAAACATGAACAGCATGAAAAGGTGTGAAAAATATGAAGAGCTTTAAAAGGTGTCAGAAATATGAGGAGCATGAAATGCCTGAAAAATATGAGGACGATGAAATGGTGAGAAAAACATGAAGGGCATGAAAAGGTGTGAAAAATATTAAGAGCTTCAAAAGGTGTCAAAAATATGAGGAGCATGAATCGGTCTGAAAAATATGAGGAGCATGAAACGGTCTGAAAAACGTGAAGAGCATGAAAATGTGTGAAAAATATGAAGAGCTTCAACAGGTGTCAGAAATATGAGGAGCATGAATCGACCTGAAAAATATGAGGAGCATGAAAAGGTGTTGAAAAAGATAAAGAACATGAAAATGTGTGAAAAATATGAAGAGCTTCAAAAGGTGTGAAAAATAGGAGGAGCAAGAAGCGGTCTGTAAAATATGAGGAGCATGAAACGGTGTTGAAAAACATGAAGAGCATGAAAAAGTGTGAAAAATATGAGAAGTGTGAAACGGTTGGAAAAATATGAGAAGCATTAAACCGTCTGAAAAATATGAGGAGCCTGAAAGGGTGTTGAAAAACATGAAGAGCATGAAAAGGTGTGAAAAATATGAAGAGCTTCAAAAGGTGTCAAAAATATGAGGAGCATGAAAAGGTGTGAAAAATATTAGGAGCAAGAAAAGATGTGAAATATATGAGGAACATGAAAATGACTGAAAAATATGAGGAGCAAGAAATGATGTTGAAAAACATGAAGACCATGAAAAAGTGTGAAAAATATGAAGAGCTTCAACAGTTGTCAAAAATATGAGGAGGATGAAAGTGTCTGAAAAATATGAGCAGCATGAAACGGTCTGAAAAATATGAGGAGCATGAAATGGTGTTGAAAAACATGAAGAGCATGAAAAGGTGTGAAGAATCTGAGGAGCATGAAACGGTATGAAAAATATGAGGAGCATGAAACGGTGATGAAATACATGAAGAGCATGAAAAGGTGTGAAAAATATGAAGAGCTTCAAAAGGTGTCAAAAATATGAGGAGCATGAAACGGTCTGAAAAATATGAGGAGCAAGAAAAGGTATGAAAAGTATGAGGAGCATCAAACGGCCTGAAAAATATGAGGACCATGAAATGGTGTTGAAAAACATGAAGAGCATGAAACATTTTGAAATATATGAAGAGCTTCAAAAGGTGTCAAATATGAGGAGCATGAAACGGTCTGAAAAATATGAGAAGCATGAAACGGCCTGAAAAATATGAGGAGCATGAAACGGTGTTGAAAAACATGAAGATCATCAAAAGGTGTCAAAATAAGAGGAGCATGAAACGGTCTGAAAAATATAAGGAGCATGAAAGGGCCTGAAAAATATGAGGAGCATGAAACGGTGTTGAAAAACATGAAGAGCATGAAAAGGTGTGAAAAATATGAAGAGCTTCAACAGGTGTGAAAAATATGAGGAGGATGAAAGTGTCTGAAAAATATGAGGAGCATGAAACGGTTTTGAAAAACATGAAGAGCATGAAAAGGTGTGAAAAATATGAGGAGCATGAAACGGTCTGAAAAATATGAGGAACATGAAATGGTGTTGAAAAACATGAAGAGCATGAAGAGGTGTGAAAAATATGAGGAGTTTCAAAAGGTGTCAGAAATATGAGGAGCATGAAACGGCCTGAAAAATATGAGGAGCATGAAATGCTGTTGAAAAACATAAAGAGCATGAAAAGGTGTGAAAAATATGAAGAGCTTCAAAAGGTGTCAGAAATATGAGGAGCATGAAAGGGCCTGAAAAATATGAGGAGCATGAAACGGTCTGAAAAATATGAGGGGCATGAAATGGTGTTGAAAAACATGAAGAGCATGAAAAGGTGTGAAAAATATGAAGAGCTTCAAAAGGTGTCAAAAATATGAGGAGCATGAAAATGTGTGAAAACTGTGAGGAGCATGAAAAGATGTGAAATATATGAGGAGCATGAAAAGGTCTGAAAAATATGAGCAGCATGAATCGGTCTGAAAAATATGAGGAGCATGAACGGTGTTGAAAAACATGAAGAGCATGAAAAGATGTGAAAAATATAAAGAGCTTCAAAAGGTGTCAAAAATATGAAGAGCATGACACGGTCTGAAAAATATGAGGAGCATGAAACGGTGTTGAAAAACATGAGAGCATGAAAGTGTGTGAAAAATATGAGGAACATGAAACGGTCTGAAAAATTTGAGGAGCATGAAATGGTGTTGAAAAACATGAAGATCTTCAAAAGGTGTCAAAATAAGAGGAGCATGAAACGGTCTGAAAAATATGAGGTATATGAAACAGTGTTGAAAAACAGGAAGAACATGAAAATGTGTGAAAAATATGAAGAACTTCAACAGGTATCACAAATATGAGGAGGATGAAACGGTCTGAAAAGTACTAGGAGCATGAAACGGTGTTGAAAAACATGAAGAGCTTCAAAATGTGTCAAAAATATGAGGAGCATGACACGGTCTGAAAAATATGAGGAGCATGAAACGGTGTTGAAAAACATGAAGAGCATGAAAACGTGCGAAAAATATGAAGAGCTTCAAAAGGCGTCAAAAATATGAGGAGCATGAAACGGTCTGACAAATATGAGGAGCACGAAGGATCTGAAAAATGTGAGGAGCATGAAACGGTGTTGAAAAACATGAAGAGCATGATAAGGTGTGAAAAATATGAAGAGCTTCAAAGGTGTCAAAAATATGGGGAATATGAAACGGTGTTGAAAAACCTGAAGAGCATGAAAAGGTGTGAAAAATATGAAGAGTTTCAAAAAGGTATCAAAAATATGAGGAGCAAGAAACGGTCTGAACAATACGAGTATCATGAAACGGTGTTGAAAAACATGAAGAGCATGAAACATTTTGTAAAATATGAAGAGCTTCAAAACGTGTCAGAAATATGAGGACCATCAAACGGTCTGAAATATATGAGGAGCATGAAACGGTGTTGAAAAACATGAAGAGCATGAAAAGGTGTGAAAAATATGAAGAGCTTCAAAAGGTGTCAAAAATAGGAGGAGCATGAAAAGGTATGAAAAGTATGAGAAGCATGAAACGGCCTGAAAAATATGAGGAGCATGAAACGGTGTTGAAAAACATGGAGAGCATGAAAGTGTGTGAAAAATATGAGGAACATGAAACGGTCTGAAAAATTTGAGGAGCATGAAACGGTGTTGAAAAACATGAAGATCTTCAAAAGGTGTCAAAATAAGAGGAGCATGAAACGGTCTGAAAAATATGAAGAGCATGAAACGGTGTTTAAAAACATGAAGATCTTCAAAAGGTGTCAAAGTAAGCGGAGCATGAAACACTCTGACAAATATGAGGAGCACGAAACGGTCTGAAAAATGTGAGGAGCATGAAACGGTGTTGAAAAACATGAAGAGCATGATAAGGTGTGAAAAATATGAAGAGCTTCAAAGGTGTCAAAAATATGAGGACCATGAAACTGTCTGAAAAATACGAGTAGCATGAAACGGTGTTGAAAAACATAAGGAGCATGAAACATTTTGAAAAATATGAAGAGCTTCAAAAGGTGTCAAAATATGAGGAGCATGAAACGGTCTTAAAAATATGAGAAGCATGAAATGGTCTGAAAAATATGAGTAGCATGAAACAGTGTTGAAAAATATGAAGAGCATGAAAAGGTGTGAAAAATATGAAGAGCTTCAAAACGTGTCAGAAATTTGAGGAACATGAAACGTCTTGAAAAATATGAGGAGCATCCAACGGTGTTGAAAAACATGAAGAGCATGAATAGGTGTGAAAAATATGAAGACCTTCAAAAGATGTCAAAATTATGAGGAGCATGAAAAGGTGTGAAAAATAAGAAGATCTTCAAAAAGTGTCAAATATATGAGGAGCATGAAAAGGTCTGAAAAATGTGAGGAGCAAGAAACGGGGTTGAAAAACATGAAGACCATGAAAAGGTGTGAAAAATATTAAGAGCTTGAAAACATGTCAAAAATATGAGGAGCATGAATCGGTCTGAAAAATATGAGGAGCATGAAACAATCTGAAAAATTGAAGAGCATGAAAATTTGTGAAAAATATGAGGAGAATGAAAAGGTGTTAAAAATATGAGGAGCATGAAACGGTCTGAAAAATATGAGGAGCATGAAACGGTGTTGAAAAACATGAAGAGCATGAAAAGGTGTGAAATATATGAAGAGCTTCAAAATGTGTCACATATATGAGATGCCTGAAACGGTTTGAAATATACGAGGAGAACGAAACGGTGTTGAAAAATTTGAAGAGCATGAAAAGGTGTGAAAAATATGAAGAGCTTCAAAAGGTGTCAAAATATGAGGAGCATGAAACGGTCTGAAAAATGTGAGGAGCATGAAACAGTGTTGAAAAACATGAAGAGCATGATAAGGTGTGAAAAATATGAAGAGCTTCAAAGGTGTCAAATATATGAGGAGCATGAAAAGTTCTGAAAAATATGAGGAGCATGAAACGGTGTTGAAAAACATGAAGAGCATGAAAAGGTTTGAAAAATATGAAGAGCTTCAACAGGTGTCAAAAATATGAGGAGCATGAAACGGTGTTGAAAAACAAGAGCATGAAAAGGTGTGAAAAATATGAAGAGCTTCAAAAGGTGTCAAAAATATGAGGAGCAGGAAATGGTCTGAAAAATATGAGGAGCATGAAACGGTGTTGAAAAACATGAAGATCATCAAAAGGTGTCAAAATAAGAGAAGCATGAAACGGTCTGAAAAATATGAGTTGCATGAAACGGTGTTGAAAAACAAGAGCATGAAAAGGTGTGAAAAATATGAAGAGCTTCAAAAGGTGTCAAAAATATGAGGAGCAGGAAACGGTCTGAAAAATATGAGGACCATGAAACGGTGTTGAAAAACATGAAGAGTATGAAACATTTTGAAAAATATGAAGAGCTTCAAAAGGTGTCAAATATGAGGAGCATGAAACGGTCTGAAAAATATGAGAAGCATGAAACGGCCTGAAAAATATGAGGAGCATGAAACGGTGTTGAAAAACATGAAGAGCATGAAAGGTGTGAAAAATATGAAGAGATTCAAAGGTGTCAAAAATAGGAGGAGCATGAAACGGTCTGAAAAATATGAGGAGCATGAAAGGGCCTGAAAAATATGAGTAGCATGAAACGGTGTTGAAAAACATGAAGAGCATGAAACATTTTGAAAAATATGAAGAGCTTCAAAAGGTGTCAAAATATGAGGAGCATGAAACGACTTGAAAAATATGAGGAGCATGAAACGGTGTTGAAAAACATGAACAGCATGAAAAGGTGTGAAAAATATGAAGAGCTTCAAAAGGTTTCCAAAATATGAGGAGGATGAAACTGTCTGAAAAATATGAGGAGCATGAAATGGTGTTGAAAAACATGAAGAGCATGAAAATGTGTGAAAAATATGAAGAACTTCAACAGGTATCAAAAATATGAAGAGGATGAAACGGTCTGAAAAGTACTAGGAGCATGGAACGGTGTTGAAAAACATGAAGAGCTTCAAAACGTGTCAGAAATTTGAGGAACATGAAACGTCTTGAAAAATATGAGGAGCATCAAACGGTGTTGAAAAACATGAAGAGCATGAATAGGTGTGAAAAATATGAAGACCTTCAAAAGATGTCAAAATTATGAGGAGCATGAAAAGGTGTGAAAAATAAGAAGATCTTCAAAAAGTGTCAAATATATGAGAAGCATGAAACGGTCTGAAATATATGAGTAGCATGAAACAGTGTTGAAAAATATGAAGAGCATGAAAAGGTGTGAAAAATATGAAGAGCTTCAAAACGTGTCAGAAATTTGAGGAACATGAAACGTCTTGAAAAATATGAGGAGCAAGAAACGGGGTTGAAAAACATGAAGACCATGAAAAGGTGTGAAAAATATTAAGAGCTTCAAAACATGTCAAAAATATGAGGAGCATGAATCGGTCTGAAAAATATGAGGAGCATGAAACGATCTGAAAAATTGAAGAGCATGAAAATGTGTGAAAAATATGAGGAGAATGAAAAGGTGTTAAAAATATGAGGAGCATGAAACGGTCTGAAAAATATGAGGAGCATGAAACGGTGTTGAAAATCATGAAGAGCATGAAAAGGTGTGAAATATATGAAGAGCTTCAAAATGTGTCACATATATGAGAAGCCTGAAACGGTTTGAAATATACGAGGAGAACGAAACGGTGTTGAAAAATTTGAAGAGCATGAAAAGGTGTGAAAAATATGAAGAGCTTCAAAAGGTGTCAAAATATGAGGAGCATGAAAAGGTATGAAAAGTATGAGGAGCATGAAACGGCCTTAAATATTTGAAGAACATGAAACGGTGTTGAAAAACATGAAGAGCATGAAAGTGTGTGAAAAATATGAGGAGCATGAAACGGTCTGAAAAAGGTGAGGAGCATGAAACAGTGTTGAAAAACATGAAGAGCATGATAAGGTGTGAAAAATATGAAGAGCTTCAAAGGTGTCAAAAATATGAGGAGCATGAATCGGTCTGAAAAATATGAGGAGCATGAAACGGTGTTGAAAAACATGAAGAGCATGAAAAGGTTTGAAAAATATGAAGAGCTTCAACAGGTGTCAAAAATATGAGGAGCATGAAACGGTGTTGAAAAACAAGAGCATGTAAAGGTGTGAAAAATATGAAGAGCTTCAAAAGGTGTCAAAAATATGAGGAGCAGGAAACGGTCTGAAAAATATGAGGAGCATGAAACGGTGTTGAAAAACATGAAGATCATCAAAAGGTGTCAAAATAAGAGAAGCATGAAACGGTCTGAAAAATATGAGTTGCATGAAACGGTGTTGAAAACAAGAGCATGAAAAGGTGTGAAAAATATGAGAAGAGCTTCAAAAGGTGTCAAAAATATGAGGAGCAGGAAACGGTCTGAAAATTATGAGGACCATAAACGGTGTTGAAAAACATGAAGAGCCATGAAAGGTGTGAAAATTATGAGGAGCTTCAAAAGGTGTCAAAAATTGAGGAGCATGAAAAGGTGTGAAATATACGAGGAGCATGAATGGTCTGAAAAATATGAGGAGCATGAAACGGGTGTTGAAAATCATGAAGAGCATGAAAATTTGTGAAAAATATGAAGAACTTCAAATGTTCAAATATATGATATGCATGAACGGTCTGAAAAATATGAGGAGCACGAAACGGTGTTGAAAAATATGAAGAGCATGAAAAGGTGTGAAAAAAATGAGGAGTTTCAAAAGGTGTCAAAAATATGAGGAGCATGAAAATGTGTGAAATATATGAGGAGCATTAAACAGTCTGAAAACTATGAGGAGCATGAAACAGTGTTGAAAAACATGAAGACCAGGAAAAGCTGTGAAAAATATGAAGAGCTTCAAAAGGTGTCAAAAAATGAGGAGCATGAAAAGTTGTGAAAAATATGAGGAGCATGAAAAGATGTGAAAAATAGGAGGAGCATGATATGGCCTGAAAAATATGAGGAGCATGAAAAGGTGTGAAAATTATGAGGAGCTTCAAAAGATGTCAAAAATATGAGGAGCATGACACGGTCAGAAAAATATGAGGAGCGTGAAAAGATATGAAATGTATGAGGAGCATGAAACGGCCTGAAATATATGAGGAGCATGAAACGGTGTTGAAAAACATGAGGAGCATGAAAAGATGTGAAAGATATGAAGAGCTTCAAAAGATGTCAAAAATATGAGGAGCATGAAACGGTCTGAAAAATATGAGGAGAATGAAACGGTGTTGAAAAACATGAAGAGCATGAAAAGGTGTGAAAATTATGAAGAGCTTCATAACGTGTCAAATACATGAGGAGCCTGAAACGGTCTGAAATATATCAGGAGCATGAAATGCCATTGAAAAACATGAAGAGCATGAAAAGCTGTGAAAATATGAAGAGCTTCAAAAGGTGTCAAAAATATGAGGAGCATGCAACGGTCTGAACAATATAAAGAGCAAGAATTGGTCTGAAAAATATAAACAGCATGAAACGGTGTTGAAAAACATGAAGAGCATGAAAAGGTGTGAAAAATATGAAGAGCTTCAAAAGGTGTCAAAAGTAAAAGGAGCATGAAACGGTCTGAAAAATATGAGGAGCATGAAACGGTCTGAAAATTATGAGGAGCATGAAACGTTGTTGAAAAACATGAAGAGCATGAAAAGCTGTAAAAATATGAAGAGCTTCAAAAGGTGTCAAAAATATGAGGAGCATGAAACGGTCTGAAAAATATGAGGAGCTTGAATCGGTCTGAGAAATATGAGGAGCATGAAAAGGTGTGAAAAATATGAAGAGCTTCAAAAGGTGTCAAAAATATGAGGAGCATGAAACGGTGTGAAAAATATGAGGAGCAAGAAACGGTGTTGAAAAACATGAAGAGCAAGAAAATGTGTGAAAAATATGAGGAGCATGAAACGGTCTGAAAAATTTGAGGAGCATGAAATGGTGTTGAAAAACATGAAGATCTTCAAAAGATGTCAAAATAAGAGGAGCATTAAACGGTCTGAAAAATATTAGGAGAATGAAACGGAGTTGAAAAACAGGAAGAACATGAAAATGTGTGAAAAATATGAAGAACTTCAACAGGTATCAAAAATATGAGGAGGATGAAACGGTCTGAAAAGTACTAGGAGCATGAAACGGTGTTGAAAAACATGAAGAGCTTCAAAATGTGTCAAAAATATGAGGAGCATGACACGGTCTGAAAAATATGAAGAGCATGAAACGGTGTTGAAAAACATGAATAGCATGAAAATGTGTGAAAAATATGAAGAGCTTCAAAAGGCGTCAAAAATATGCGGAGCATGAAACGGTCTGACAAATATGAGGAGCACGAAATGGTCTGCAAAATGTGAGGAGCATGAAACGGTGTTGAAAAACATGAAGGGCATGATAAGGTGTGAAAAATATGAAGAGTTTCAAAGGTGTCAAAAATATGATATGCATGAAAAGGTCTGAAAAATATGAGGAGCACGAAACGGTGTTGAAACATATGAAGAGTGTGAAAAAGTGTGAAAAAAATGAAGAGTTTCAAAACGTGTCAAAAATGTGAGGAGCATGAAAAGGTGTGAAATATACGAGGAGCATTAAACTGTCTGAAAACTATGAGGAGCATGAAACCGTGTTGAAAAACATGGAGAGTATGAAAATGTGTGTAAAATATGAAGAGCTTCAAAAGGTGTCAGAAATATGAGGAGCATTAAACGACCTGAAAAATGTGAGGAGCATGAAACGTTGTTGAAAAACATAAAGAGCATGAAAAGGTGTGAAAAATATGAAGAGCTTCAAAAGGTGTCAAAATATGAGGAACATGAAACAGTCTGAAAAATGTGAGGAGTATGAAACGGTGTTGAAAAACATGAAGATCTTCAAAAGGTGTCAAAATAAGAGGAGCATGAAACGGTCTGAAAAATATGAGGAGAATGAAACAGTGTTGAAAAACAGGAAGAGCATGAAAAGTTGTGAAAAATATGAAGAACTTCAACAGGTATCAAAAATATGAGGAGGATGAAACGGTCTGAAAAATACAAGGAGCATGAAACGGTGTTGAAAAACATGAAGAGCTTCAAAATGTGTCACAATAAGAGGAGCATGAAACGGTCTGAAAAATATGAGGAGCAAGAAACGGTGTTGAAAAACATGAAGAGCATGAAAAAGTGCGAAAAATATGAAGAGCTTCAAAAGGCATCAAAAATATGAGGAGCATGAAACGCTCTGACAAATATGAGGAGCATGAAACGGTCTGAAAAATACGAGTAGCATGAAACGGTGTTGAAAAACATGAAGAGCATGAAACATTTTGAAAAATATGAAGAGCTTCAAAAGGTGTCAAAATATGAGGAGCATGAAACGGCTTGAAAAATATGAGGAGCATGAAACGGTGTTGAAAAACATGAACAGCATGAAAAGGTGTGAAAAACATGAAGAGCTTCAGAAGGTGTCAAAAATATGAGGAGCATGAAACGGTCTGAAAAATATGAGGAGCATGAAACGGTGTTGAAAAACATGAAGAGCATGAAAAGGTTTGAAAAATATGAAGAGCTTCAACAGGTGTCAAAAATATGAGGAGCATGAAACGGTGTTGAAAAACAAGAGCATGAAAAGGTGTGAAAAATATGAAGAGCTTCAAAAGGTGTCAAAAATATGAGGAGCAGGAAACGGTCTGAAAAATATGAGGAGCATGAAACGGTGTTGAAAAACATGAAGATCATCAAAAGGTGTCAAAATAAGAGAAGCATGAAACGGTCTGAAAAATATGAGTTGCATGAAACGGTGTTGAAAAACAAGAGCATGAAAAGGTGTGAAAAATATGAAGAGCTTCAAAAGGTGTCAAAAATATGAGGAGCAGGAAACGGTCTGAAAAATATGAGGACCATGAAACGGTGTTGAAAAACATGAAGAGCATGAAACATTTTGAAAAATATGAAGAGCTTCAAAAGGTGTCAAGTATGAGGAGCATGAAACGGTCTGAAAAATATGAGAAGCATGAAACGGCCTGAAAAATATGAGGAGCATGAAACGGTGTTGAAAAACATGAAGAGCATGAAACGGTGTGAAAAATAGGAAGAGCTTCAAAAGGTGTCAAAAATAGGAGGAGCATGAAACGGTCTGAAAAATATGAGGAGCATGAAAAGATATGAAAAATCGAAGTAGCATTTGAAACGGTTGTTGAAACATGAAGAGCATGAAAAGGTTTGAGAAAAATATGAAGAGCTTTCATAGGTGTTCAAAATATGAGAGCTAGAACGGTCTTGAAAAATATGAGACCATTCGCCGGTGTTGAAAAAACATGAAGAGCATGAAACGGGTGAAAAAATATTGAAGAGCTTTCAAAAGGTGTCAAAAATATGTAGGGAGCATTAAAAACGGTCTGGAAAAATATTGAGCGAGCATGAAAAGATAGAAAAGTATAGAGCAATGACAACGGCCTGAAATATATGAGGAGCTGAAACAGTGTTTGAAAAAACATAAGAGCATGAAAAAATTGTGAAAGATTATGAAGACTTCAAAAGACTGTCATAATATGATGGAGATTGAACGGGTTGAAAACATGAGGGAGTATGAAACGGTGTTTAGAAAAACATGAAAGCAAGGTGAAACGGTGTTGAAAAACATGAAGAGCATGAAAAGTGTGAAAAATATGAAGAGCTTCAAAGGTGTCAAAAATAGGAGGAGCATGAAACGGTCTGAAAAATATGAGGAGCATGAAACGGTCTGAAAAATACGAGTAGCATGAAACGGTGTTGAAAAACATGAAGAGCATGAAAAGGTGTGAAAAATATGAAGAGCTTCAAAAGGTGTCAAAAATATGAGGAGCAGGAAACGGTCTGAAAAATATGAGGACCATGAAACGGTGTTGAAAAACATGAAGAGCATGAAACGGTGTGAAAAATATGAAGAGCTTCAAAAGGTGTCAAAAATATGAGGAGCATAAAACGGTCTGAAAAATATGAGGAGCATGAAAAGATATGAAAAGTATTAGGAGCATGAAACGGCCTGAAATATATGAGGAGCATGAAACAGTGTTGAAAAACATTAAGAGCATGAAAAGATGTGAAAGATATGAAGAGCTTCAAAAGGTGTCATAAATATGAGGAGGATGAAACGGTGTTGAAAAACATGAGGAGTATGAAACGGTGTTGAAAAACATGAAGAGCATGAAAAGGTATGAAAATTATGAGGAGCTTCAAAAGGTGTCAAAAATATGAGGAGCATGAAAAGGTGTGAAATATACGAGGAGCATGAAATGGTCTGAAAAATATGAGGAGCATGAAACGGTGTTGAAAATCATGAAGAGCATGAAAATTTGTGAAAAATATGAAGAACTTCAAATGTGTCAAATATATGATATGCATGAACGGTCTGAAAAATATTAGGAGCACGAAACGGTGTTGAAAAATATGAAGAGTGTGAAAAGGTGTGAAAAAAATGAAGAGTTTCAAAAGGTGTCAAAAATATGAGGAGCATGAAAATGTGTGAAATATATGAGGAGCATTAAACAGTCTGAAAACTATGAGGAGCATGAAACGGTGTTGAAAAACATGAAGACCAGGAAAAGCTGTGAAAAATATGAAGAGCTTCAAAAGGTGTCAAAATATGAGGAGCATGAAAAGTTGTGAAAAATATGAGGAGCATGAAAAGATGTGAAAAATAGGAGGAGCATGATACGGCCTGAAAAATATGAGGAGCATGAAAAGGTGTGAAAATTATGAGGAGCTTCAAAAGATGTCAAAAATATGAGGAGCATGAAACGGTCTGAAAAATATGAGGAGCATGAAACGGTGTTGAAAAACATGAAGAGCATGAAAAGGTGTGAAAAATATGAAGAACTTCAACAGGTATCAAAAATATGAAGAGGATGAAAAGGTCTGAAAAGTACTAGGAGCATGGAACGGTGTTGAAAAACATGAAGAGCTTCAAAACGTGTCAGAAATTTGAGGAACATGAAACGTTTTGAAAAATATGAGGAGCATCAAACGGTGTTGAAAAACATGAAGAGCATGAATAGGTGTGAAAAATATGAAGACCTTCAAAAGATGTCAAAATTATGAGGAGCATGAAAAGGTGTGAAAAATAAGAAGATCTTCAAAAAGTGTCAAATATATGAGAAGTATGAAACGGTCTGAAATATATGAGTAGCATGAAACAGTGTTGAAAAATATGAAGAGCATGAAAAGGTGTGAAAAATATGAAGAGCTTCAAAACGTGTCAGAAATTTGAGGAACAGGAAACGTCTTGAAAAATATGAGGAGCAAGAAACGGGGTTGAAAAACATGAAGACCATGAAAAGGTGTGAAAGATATTAAGAGCTTCAAAACATGTCAAAAATATGAGGAGCATGAATCGGTCTGAAAAATATGAGGAGCATGAAACGATCTGAAAAATTGAAGAGCATGAAAATGTGTGAAAAATATGAGGAGAATGAAAAGGTGTTAAAAATATGAGGAGCATGAAACGGTCTGAAAAAGCTTCAAAATGTGTCACATATATGAGAAGCCTGAAACGGTTTGAAATATACGAGGAGAACGAAACGGTGTTGAAAAATTTGAAGAGCATGAAAAGGTGTGAAAAATATGAAGAGCTTCAAAAGGTGTCAAAATATGAGGAGCATGAAAAGGTATGAAAAGTATGAGGACATGAAACGGCCTTAAATATTTGAAGAACATGAAACGGTGTTGAAAAACATGAAGAGCATGAAAGTGTGTGAAAAATATGAGGAGCATGAAACGGTCTGAAAAAGGTGAGGAGCATGAAACAGTGTTGAAAAACATGAAGAGCATGATAAGGTGTGAAAAATATGAAGAGCTTCAAAGGTGTCAAAAATATGAGGAGCATGAAACGGTCTGAAAAATATGAGGAGCATGAAACGGTGTTGAAAAACATGAAGAGCATGAAAAGGTTTGAAAAATATGAAGAGCTTCAACAGGTGTCAAAAATATGAGGAGCATGAAACGGTGTTGAAACACAAGAGCATGTAAAGGTGCGAAAAATATGAAGAGCGTCAAAAGGTGTCAAAAATATGAGGAAAAGGTGTGAAAAATATGAAGAGCTTCAAAAGGTTTCAAAAATATGAGGAGCAGGAAACGGTCTGAAAAATATGAGGACCATGAAACGGTGTTGAAAAACAGGAAGAGTATGAAACATTTTGAAAAATATGAAGAGCTTCAAAAGGTGTCAAATATGAGGAGCATGAAACGGTCTGAAAAATATGAGAAGCATGAAACGGCCTGAAAAATATGAGGAGCATGAAACGGTGTTGAAAAACATGAAGAGCATGAAAGGTGTGAAAAATATGAAGAGCTTCAAAGGTGTCAAAAATAGGAGGAGCATGAAACGGTCTGAAAAATATGAGGAGCATGAAAGGGCCTGAAAAATATGAGTAGCATGAAACGGTGTTGAAAAACATGAAGAGCATGAAACATTTTGAAAAATATGAAGAGCTTCAAAAGGTGTCAAAATATGAGGAGCATGAAACGACTTGAAAAATATGAGGAGCATGAAACGGTGTTGAAAAACATGAACAGCATGAAAAGGTGTGAAAAATATGAAGAGCTTCAAAAGGTTTCCAAAATATGAGGAGGATGAAACTGTCTGAAAAATATGAGGAGCATGAAATGGTGTTGAAAAACATGAAGAGCATGAAAATGTGTGAAAAATATGAAGAACTTCAACAGGTATCAAAAATATGAAGAGGATGAAACGGTCTGAAAAGTACTAGGAGCATGGAACGGTGTTGAAAAACATGAAGAGCTTCAAAACGTGTCAGAAATTTGAGGAACATGAAACGTCTTGAAAAATATGAGGAGCATCAAACGGTGTTGAAAAACATGAAGAGCATGAATAGGTGTGAAAAATATGAAGACCTTCAAAAGATGTCAAAATTATGAGGAGCATGAAAAGGTGTGAAAAATAAGAAGATCTTCAAAAAGTGTCAAATATATGAGAAGCATGAAACGGTCTGAAATATATGAGTAGCATGAAACAGTGTTGAAAAATATGAAGAGCATGAAAAGGTGTGAAAAATATGAAGAGCTTCAAAACGTGTCAGAAATTTGAGGAACATGAAACGTCTTGAAAAATATGAGGAGCAAGAAACGGGGTTGAAAAACATGAAGACCATGAAAAGGTGTGAAAAATATTAAGAGCTTCAAAACATGTCAAAAATATGAGGAGCATGAATCGGTCTGAAAAATATGAGGAGCATGAAACGATCTGAAAAATTGAAGAGCATGAAAATGTGTGAAAAATATGAGGAGAATGAAAAGGTGTTAAAAATATGAGGAGCATGAAACGGTCTGAAAAATATGAGGAGCATGAAACGGTGTTGAAAATCATGAAGAGCATGAAAAGGTGTGAAATATATGAAGAGCTTCAAAATGTGTCACATATATGAGAAGCCTGAAACGGTTTGAAATATACGAGGAGAACGAAACGGTGTTGAAAAATTTGAAGAGCATGAAAAGGTGTGAAAAATATGAAGAGCTTCAAAAGGTGTCAAAATATGAGGAGCATGAAAAGGTATGAAAAGTATGAGGAGCATGAAACGGCCTTAAATATTTGAAGAACATGAAACGGTGTTGAAAAACATGAAGAGCATGAAAGTGTGTGAAAAATATGAGGAGCATGAAACGGTGTTGAAAAACAAGAGCATGTAAAGGTGTGAAAAATATGAAGAGCTTCAAAAGGTGTCAAAAATATGAGGAGCAGGAAACGGTCTGAAAAATATGAGGAGCATGAAACGGTGTTGAAAAACATGAAGATCATCAAAAGGTGTCAAAATAAGAGAAGCATGAAACGGTCCGAAAAATATGAGTTGCATGAAACGGTGTTGAAAAACAAGAGCATGAAAAGGTGTGAAAAATATGAAGAGCTTCAAAAGGTGTCAAAAATATGAGGAGCAGGAAACGGTCTGAAAAATATGAGGACCATGAAACGGTGTTGAAAAACATGAAGAGCATGAAAAGGTGTGAAAATTATGAGGAGCTTCAAAAGGTGTCAAAAATATGAGGAGCATGAAAAGGTGTGAAATATACGAGGAGCATGAAATGGTCTGAAAAATATGAGGAGCATGAAACGGTGTTGAAAATCATGAAGAGCATGAAAATTTGTGAAAAATATGAAGAACTTCAAATGTGTCAAATATATGATATGCATGAACGGTCTGAAAAATATGAGGAGCACGAAACGGTGTTGAAAAATATGAAGAGCATGAAAAGGTGTGAAAAAAATGAGGAGTTTCAAAAGGTGTCAAAAATATGAGGAGCATGAAAATGTGTGAAATATATGAGGAGCATTAAACAGTCTGAAAACTATGAGGAGCATGAAACAGTGTTGAAAAACATGAAGACCAGGAAAAGCTGTGAAAAATATGAAGAGCTTCAAAAGGTGTCAAAAAATGAGGAGCATGAAAAGTTGTGAAAAATATGAGGAGCATGAAAAGATGTGAAAAATAGGAGGAGCATGATATGGCCTGAAAAATATGAGGAGCATGAAAAGGTGTGAAAATTATGAGGAGCTTCAAAAGATGTCAAAAATATGAGGAGCATGACACGGTCAGAAAAATATGAGGAGCGTGAAAAGATATGAAATGTATGAGGAGCATGAAACGGCCTGAAATATATGAGGAGCATGAAACGGTGTTGAAAAACATGAGGAGCATGAAAAGATGTGAAAGATATGAAGAGCTTCAAAAGATGTCAAAAATATGAGGAGCATGAAACGGTCTGAAAAATATGAGGAGAATGAAACGGTGTTGAAAAACATGAAGAGCATGAAAAGGTGTGAAAATTATGAAGAGCTTCATAACGTGTCAAATACATGAGGAGCCTGAAACGGTCTGAAATATATCAGGAGCATGAAATGCCATTGAAAAACATGAAGAGCATGAAAAGCTGTGAAAATATGAAGAGCTTCAAAAGGTGTCAAAAATATGAGGAGCATGCAACGGTCTGAACAATATAAAGAGCAAGAATTGGTCTGAAAAATATAAACAGCATGAAACGGTGTTGAAAAACATGAAGAGCATGAAAAGGTGTGAAAAATATGAAGAGCTTCAAAAGGTGTCAAAAGTAAAAGGAGCATGAAACGGTCTGAAAAATATGAGGAGCATGAAACGGTCTGAAAATTATGAGGAGCATGAAACGTTGTTGAAAAACATGAAGAGCATGAAAAGCTGTAAAAATATGAAGAGCTTCAAAAGGTGTCAAAAATATGAGGAGCATGAAACGGTCTGAAAAATATGAGGAGCTTGAATCGGTCTGAGAAATATGAGGAGCATGAAAAGGTGTGAAAAATATGAAGAGCTTCAAAAGGTGTCAAAAATATGAGGAGCATGAAACGGTGTGAAAAATATGAGGAGCAAGAAACGGTGTTGAAAAACATGAAGAGCAAGAAAATGTGTGAAAAATATGAGGAGCATGAAACGGTCTGAAAAATTTGAGGAGCATGAAATGGTGTTGAAAAACATGAAGATCTTCAAAAGATGTCAAAATAAGAGGAGCATTAAACGGTCTGAAAAATATTAGGAGAATGAAACGGAGTTGAAAAACAGGAAGAACATGAAAATGTGTGAAAAATATGAAGAACTTCAACAGGTATCAAAAATATGAGGAGGATGAAACGGTCTGAAAAGTACTAGGAGCATGAAACGGTGTTGAAAAACATGAAGAGCTTCAAAATGTGTCAAAAATATGAGGAGCATGACACGGTCTGAAAAATATGAAGAGCATGAAACGGTGTTGAAAAACATGAATAGCATGAAAATGTGTGAAAAATATGAAGAGCTTCAAAAGGCGTCAAAAATATGCGGAGCATGAAACGGTCTGACAAATATGAGGAGCACGAAATGGTCTGCAAAATGTGAGGAGCATGAAACGGTGTTGAAAAACATGAAGGGCATGATAAGGTGTGAAAAATATGAAGAGTTTCAAAGGTGTCAAAAATATGATATGCATGAAAAGGTCTGAAAAATATGAGGAGCACGAAACGGTGTTGAAACATATGAAGAGCGTGAAAAAGTGTGAAAAAAATGAAGAGTTTCAAAACGTGTCAAAAATGTGAGGAGCATGAAAAGGTGTGAAATATACGAGGAGCATTAAACTGTCTGAAAACTATGAGGAGCATGAAACCGTGTTGAAAAACATGGAGAGTATGAAAATGTGTGTAAAATATGAAGAGCTTCAAAAGGTGTCAGAAATATGAGGAGCATTAAACGACCTGAAAAATGTGAGGAGCATGAAACGTTGTTGAAAAACATAAAGAGCATGAAAAGGTGTGAAAAATATGAAGAGCTTCAAAAGGTGTCAAAATATGAGGAACATGAAACAGTCTGAAAAATGTGAGGAGCATGAAACGGTGTTGAAAAACATGAAGATCTTCAAAAGGTGTCAAAATAAGAGGAGCATGAAACGGTCTGAAAAATATGAGGAGAATGAAACAGTGTTGAAAAACAGGAAGAGCATGAAAAGTTGTGAAAAATATGAAGAACTTCAACAGGTATCAAAAATATGAGGAGGATGAAACGGTCTGAAAAATACAAGGAGCATGAAACGGTGTTGAAAAACATGAAGAGCTTCAAAATGTGTCACAATAAGAGGAGCATGAAACGGTCTGAAAAATATGAGGAGCAAGAAACGGTGTTGAAAAACATGAAGAGCATGAAAAAGTGCGAAAAATATGAAGAGCTTCAAAAGGCATCAAAAATATGAGGAGCATGAAACGCTCTGACAAATATGAGGAGCATGAAACGGTCTGAAAAATACGAGTAGCATGAAACGGTGTTGAAAAACATGAAGAGCATGAAACATTTTGAAAAATATGAAGAGCTTCAAAAGGTGTCAAAATATGAGGAGCATGAAACGGCTTGAAAAATATGAGGAGCATGAAACGGTGTTGAAAAACATGAACAGCATGAAAAGGTGTGAAAAACATGAAGAGCTTCAGAAGGTGTCAAAAATATGAGGAGCATGAAACGGTCTGAAAAATATGAGGAGCATGAAACGGTCTGACAAATATGAGGAGCACGAAATGGTCTGCAAAATGTGAGGAGCATGAAACGGTGTTGAAAAACATGAAGGGCATGATAAGGTGTGAAAAACAAGAGCATAAAAGGTTGTGAAAAAATATGAAAGAGCTTCAAAGGGTCAAAAAATATGAGGAGCAGGGGAACGGGTCTGAAAAATATGAGGAGATGAAACGGTACATTTGTGAAAACAATGAAAGATCATCCAAAAGTGTCAATAAGACGAAGCATGAACGGTCTGAAAAAATGGTTGCATTTGAAAACGGTGTTGAAAAACAAGAGCTTGAAAAGGTCGCTTGAAAAAATGATGAAGAGCTTCAAAAGGTTGTTCAAAAATAAGGAGCAGGAAACGGTCTGAAAAAATATTGAGGACATGAACGGTTGTTGAAGAAACATGAAGAGTATAAAATTTTGAAAAATATGAAGAGCTTCAAAAGGTGTCTAAATATAGAGGGAGCATGAAAACGGTCTGAAAAATGAGAGCATTGAAAACGGCCTGAAAAAATGAGGAGATGAAACGGTGTTGAAAACATTGAAGAGCATGAAAGTGTGAAAAATATGAAGAGCTTCAAAGGTGTCAAAAATAGGAGGAGCATGAAACGGTCTGAAAAATATGAGGAGCATGAAACGGTCTGAAAAATACGAGTAGCATGAAACGGTGTTGAAAAACATGAAGAGCATGAAAAGGTGTGAAAAATATGAAGAGCTTCAAAAGGTGTCAAAAATATGAGGAGCAGGAAACGGTCTGAAAAATATGAGGACCATGAAACGGTGTTGAAAAACATGAAGAGCATGAAACGGTGTGAAAAATATGAAGAGCTTCAAAAGGTGTCAAAAATATGAGGAGCATAAAACGGTCTGAAAAATATGAGGAGCATGAAAAGATATGAAAAGTATTAGGAGCATGAAACGGCCTGAAATATATGAGGAGCATGAAACAGTGTTGAAAAACATTAAGAGCATGAAAAGATGTGAAAGATATGAAGAGCTTCAAAAGGTGTCATAAATATGAGGAGGATGAAACGGTGTTGAAAAACATGAGGAGTATGAAACGGTGTTGAAAAACATGAAGAGCATGAAAAGGTATGAAAATTATGAGGAGCTTCAAAAGGTGGCAAAAATATGAGGAGCATTGAAAGTGGGTGTGAAAGTAACAGAGGAGGCATGAAGAGGTCCTGAAAAATATGAGGGAGCATTTGAAAACTGGTCTGAAGAAATACGGGGTAGCATGAAACAGGTGTTGAAAAACATGAAGAGCATGAAAAGGTTTGAAAATCATGAAGAGCTTCAAAAGGTGTCAAAAATATGAGGAGCAGGAAACGGTCTGAAAAATATGAGGACCATGAAACGGTGTTGAAAAACATGAAGAGCATGAAACGGTGTGAAAAATATGAAGAGCTTCAAAAGGTGTCAAAAATATGAGGAGCATAAAACGGTCTGAAAAATATGAGGAGCATGAAAAGATATGAAAAGTATTAGGAGCATGAAACGGCCTGAAATATATGAGGAGCATGAAACAGTGTTGAAAAACATTAAGAGCATGAAAAGATGTGAAAGATATGAAGAGCTTCAAAAGGTGTCATAAATATGAGGAGGATGAAACGGTGTTGAAAAACATGAGGAGTATGAAACGGTGTTGAAAAACATGAAGAGCATGAAAAGGTATGAAAATTATGAGGAGCTTCAAAAGGTGTCAAAAATATGAGGAGCATGAAAAGGTGTGAAATATACGAGGAGCATGAAATGGTCTGAAAAATATGAGGAGCATGAAACGGTGTTGAAAATCATGAAGAGCATGAAAATTTGTGAAAAATATGAAGAACTTCAAATGTGTCAAATATATGATATGCATGAACGGTCTGAAAAATATTAGGAGCACGAAACGGTGTTGAAAAATATGAAGAGTGTGAAAAGGTGTGAAAAAAATGAAGAGTTTCAAAAGGTGTCAAAAATATGAGGAGCATGAAAATGTGTGAAATATATGAGGAGCATTAAACAGTCTGAAAACTATGAGGAGCATGAAACGGTGTTGAAAAACATGAAGACCAGGAAAAGCTGTGAAAAATATGAAGAGCTTCAAAAGGTGTCAAAATATGAGGAGCATGAAAAGTTGTGAAAAATATGAGGAGCATGAAAAGATGTGAAAAATAGGAGGAGCATGATACGGCCTGAAAAATATGAGGAGCATGAAAAGGTGTGAAAATTATGAGGAGCTTCAAAAGATGTCAAAAATATGAGGAGCATGAAACGGTCTGAAAAATATGAGGAGCATGAAACGGTGTTGAAAAACATGAAGAGCATGAAAAGGTGTGAAAAATATGAAGAACTTCAACAGGTATCAAAAATATGAAGAGGATGAAAAGGTCTGAAAAGTACTAGGAGCATGGAACGGTGTTGAAAAACATGAAGAGCTTCAAAACGTGTCAGAAATTTGAGGAACATGAAACGTTTTGAAAAATATGAGGAGCATCAAACGGTGTTGAAAAACATGAAGAGCATGAATAGGTGTGAAAAATATGAAGACCTTCAAAAGATGTCAAAATTATGAGGAGCATGAAAAGGTGTGAAAAATAAGAAGATCTTCAAAAAGTGTCAAATATATGAGAAGTATGAAACGGTCTGAAATATATGAGTAGCATGAAACAGTGTTGAAAAATATGAAGAGCATGAAAAGGTGTGAAAAATATGAAGAGCTTCAAAACGTGTCAGAAATTTGAGGAACAGGAAACGTCTTGAAAAATATGAGGAGCAAGAAACGGGGTTGAAAAACATGAAGACCATGAAAAGGTGTGAAAGATATTAAGAGCTTCAAAACATGTCAAAAATATGAGGAGCATGAATCGGTCTGAAAAATATGAGGAGCATGAAACGATCTGAAAAATTGAAGAGCATGAAAATGTGTGAAAAATATGAGGAGAATGAAAAGGTGTTAAAAATATGAGGAGCATGAAACGGTCTGAAAAATATGAGGAGCATGAAACGGTGTTGAAAATCATGAAGAGCATGAAAAGGTGTGAAATATATGAAGAGCTTCAAAATGTGTCACATATATGAGAAGCCTGAAACGGTTTGAAATATACGAGGAGAACGAAACGGTGTTGAAAAATTTGAAGAGCATGAAAAGGTGTGAAAAATATGAAGAGCTTCAAAAGGTGTCAAAATATGAGGAGCATGAAAAGGTATGAAAAGTATGAGGACATGAAACGGCCTTAAATATTTGAAGAACATGAAACGGTGTTGAAAAACATGAAGAGCATGAAAGTGTGTGAAAAATATGAGGAGCATGAAACGGTCTGAAAAAGGTGAGGAGCATGAAACAGTGTTGAAAAACATGAAGAGCATGATAAGGTGTGAAAAATATGAAGAGCTTCAAAGGTGTCAAAAATATGAGGAGCATGAAACGGTCTGAAAAATATGAGGAGCATGAAACGGTGTTGAAAAACATGAAGAGCATGAAAAGGTTTGAAAAATATGAAGAGCTTCAACAGGTGTCAAAAATATGAGGAGCATGAAACGGTGTTGAAACACAAGAGCATGTAAAGGTGTGAAAAATATGAAGAGCTTCAAAAGGTGTCAAAAATATGAGGAGCAGGAAACGGTCTGAAAAATATGAGGAGCATGAAACGGTGTTGAAAAACATGAAGATCATCAAACGGTGTCAAAATAAGAGAAGCATGAAACAGTCTGAAAAATATGAGTTGCATGAAACGGTGTTGAAAAACAAGAGCATGAAAAGGTGTGAAAAATATGAAGAGCTTCAAAAGGTGTCAAAAATATGAGGAGCAGGAAACGGTCTGAAAAATATGAGGACCATGAAACGGTGTTGAAAAACATGAAGAGCATGAAACATTTTGAAAAATATGAAGAGCTTCAAAAGGTGTCAAGTATGAGGAGCATGAAACGGTCTGAAAAATATGAGAAGCATGAAACGGCCTGAAAAATATGAGGAGCATGAAACGGTGTTGAAAAACATGAAGAGCATGAAACGGTGTGAAAAATAGGAAGAGCTTCAAAAGGTGTCAAAAATAGGAGGAGCATGAAACGGTCTGAAAAATATGAGGAGCATGAAACGGTCCTGGAAAAATACGAGTAGCATGAAACCGGTGTTGAAAAAACATGAAGGCAATGAAAAGGTGTGAAATATATGAAGAGCTTCAAAAGGTGTCAAAAATATGAGGAGCAGGAAACGGTCTGAAAAATATGAGGACCATGAAACGGTGTTGAAAAACATGAAGAGCATGAAACGGTGTGAAAAATATGAAGAGCTTCAAAAGGTGTCAAAAATATGAGGAGCATAAAACGGTCTGAAAAATATGAGGAGCATGAAAAGATATGAAAAGTATTAGGAGCATGAAACGGCCTGAAATATATGAGGAGCATGAAACAGTGTTGAAAAACATTAAGAGCATGAAAAGATGTGAAAGATATGAAGAGCTTCAAAAGGTGTCATAAATATGAGGAGGATGAAACGGTGTTGAAAAACATGAGGAGTATGAAACGGTGTTGAAAAACATGAAGAGCATGAAAAGGTATGAAAATTATGAGGAGCTTCAAAAGGTGTCAAAAATATGAGGAGCATGAAAAGGTGTGAAATATACGAGGAGCATGAAATGGTCTGAAAAATATGAGGAGCATGAAACGGTGTTGAAAATCATGAAGAGCATGAAAATTTGTGAAAAATATGAAGAACTTCAAATGTGTCAAATATATGATATGCATGAACGGTCTGAAAAATATTAGGAGCACGAAACGGTGTTGAAAAATATGAAGAGTGTGAAAAGGTGTGAAAAAAATGAAGAGTTTCAAAAGGTGTCAAAAATATGAGGAGCATGAAAATGTGTGAAATATATGAGGAGCATTAAACAGTCTGAAAACTATGAGGAGCATGAAACGGTGTTGAAAAACATGAAGACCAGGAAAAGCTGTGAAAAATATGAAGAGCTTCAAAAGGTGTCAAAATATGAGGAGCATGAAAAGTTGTGAAAAATATGAGGAGCATGAAAAGATGTGAAAAATAGGAGGAGCATGATACGGCCTGAAAAATATGAGGAGCATGAAAAGGTGTGAAAATTATGAGGAGCTTCAAAAGATGTCAAAAATATGAGGAGCATGAAACGGTCTGAAAAATATGAGGAGCATGAAACGGTGTTGAAAAACATGAAGAGCATGAAAAGGTGTGAAAAATATGAAGAACTTCAACAGGTATCAAAAATATGAAGAGGATGAAAAGGTCTGAAAAGTACTAGGAGCATGGAACGGTGTTGAAAAACATGAAGAGCTTCAAAACGTGTCAGAAATTTGAGGAACATGAAACGTTTTGAAAAATATGAGGAGCATCAAACGGTGTTGAAAAACATGAAGAGCATGAATAGGTGTGAAAAATATGAAGACCTTCAAAAGATGTCAAAATTATGAGGAGCATGAAAAGGTGTGAAAAATAAGAAGATCTTCAAAAAGTGTCAAATATATGAGAAGTATGAAACGGTCTGAAATATATGAGTAGCATGAAACAGTGTTGAAAAATATGAAGAGCATGAAAAGGTGTGAAAAATATGAAGAGCTTCAAAACGTGTCAGAAATTTGAGGAACAGGAAACGTCTTGAAAAATATGAGGAGCAAGAAACGGGGTTGAAAAACATGAAGACCATGAAAAGGTGTGAAAGATATTAAGAGCTTCAAAACATGTCAAAAATATGAGGAGCATGAATCGGTCTGAAAAATATGAGGAGCATGAAACGATCTGAAAAATTGAAGAGCATGAAAATGTGTGAAAAATATGAGGAGAATGAAAAGGTGTTAAAAATATGAGGAGCATGAAACGGTCTGAAAAATATGAGGAGCATGAAACGGTGTTGAAAATCATGAAGAGCATGAAAAGGTGTGAAATATATGAAGAGCTTCAAAATGTGTCACATATATGAGAAGCCTGAAACGGTTTGAAATATACGAGGAGAACGAAACGGTGTTGAAAAATTTGAAGAGCATGAAAAGGTGTGAAAAATATGAAGAGCTTCAAAAGGTGTCAAAATATGAGGAGCATGAAAAGGTATGAAAAGTATGAGGACATGAAACGGCCTTAAATATTTGAAGAACATGAAACGGTGTTGAAAAACATGAAGAGCATGAAAGTGTGTGAAAAATATGAGGAGCATGAAACGGTCTGAAAAAGGTGAGGAGCATGAAACAGTGTTGAAAAACATGAAGAGCATGATAAGGTGTGAAAAATATGAAGAGCTTCAAAGGTGTCAAAAATATGAGGAGCATGAAACGGTCTGAAAAATATGAGGAGCATGAAACGGTGTTGAAAAACATGAAGAGCATGAAAAGGTTTGAAAAATATGAAGAGCTTCAACAGGTGTCAAAAATATGAGGAGCATGAAACACTGGTGTGAATACACAAAGAAGCCATGTAAAGGTGTGAAAAATATATGAAGGAGCTTCCGAAAAAGGTGTCAAAATATGAAAAAAAAGGAGCAGTGAAACGGTCTGATATATGAGGAGCATGAACGGTGTTGAAAACATGAGATCATCAAAAAGGTGTCAAAAGAAGAGAAGCATTGAACAGTCCTGAAAAATATGAGTTGCATGAAACCGGTGTTGAAAAACAAAGAGCATTGAAAAAAAGGTGTGAAAAAAATAAAATATGAAGAGCTTCAAAAGGTGTCAAGTATGAGGAGCATGAAACGGTCTGAAAAATATGAGAAGCATGAAACGGCCTGAAAAATATGAGGAGCATGAAACGGTGTTGAAAAACATGAAGAGCATGAAACGGTGTGAAAAATAGGAAGAGCTTCAAAAGGTGTCAAAAATAGGAGGAGCATGAAACGGTCTGAAAAATATGAGGAGCATGAAAAGATATGAAAAGTATTAGGAGCATGAAACGGCCTGAAATATATGAGGAGCATGAAACAGTGTTGAAAAACATTAAGAGCATGAAAAGATGTGAAAGATATGAAGAGCTTCAAAAGGTGTCATAAATATGAGGAGGATGAAACGGTGTTGAAAAACATGAGGAGTATGAAACGGTGTTGAAAAACATGAAGAGCATGAAAAGGTGAAAAATATGAGGAGCATGAAACGGTGTTGAAAAACATGAAGAGCATGAAAAGGTGTGAAATATATGAAGAGCTTCAAAATGTGTCACATATATGAGAAGCCTGAAACGGTTTGAAATATACGAGGAGAACGAAACGGTGTTGAAAAATTTGAAGAGCATGAAAAGGTGTGAAAAATATGAAGAGCTTCAAAAGGGGTCAAAATATGAGGAGCATGAAAAGGTATGAAAAGTATGAGGAGCATGAAACGGCCTTAAATATTTGAAGAACATGAAACGGTGTTGAAAAACATGAAGAGCATGAAAGTGTGTGAAAAATATGAGGAGCATGAAACGGTCTGAAAAAGGTGAGGAGCATGAAACAGTGTTGAAAAACATGAAGAGCATGATAAGGTGTGAAAAATATGAAGAGCTTCAAAGGTGTCAAAAATATGAGGAGCATGAAACGGTCTGAAAAATATGAGGAGCATGAAACGGTGTTGAAAAACATGAAGAGCATGAAAAGGTTTGAAAAATATGAAGAGCTTCAACAGGTGTCAAAAATATGAGGAGCATGAAACGGTGTTGAAACACAAGAGCATGTAAAGGTGCGAAAAATATGAAGAGCTTCAAAAGGTGTCAAAAATATGAGGAGCAGGAAACGGTCTGAAAAATATGAGGAGCATGAAACGGTGTTGAAAAACATGAAGATCATCAAAAGGTGTCAAAATAAGAGAAGCATGAAACAGTCTGAAAAATATGAGTTGCATGAAACGGTGTTGAAAAACAAGAGCATGAAAAGGTGTGAAAAATATGAAGAGCTTCAAAAGGTGTCAAAAATATGAGGAGCAGGAAACGGTCTGAAAAATATGAGGACCATGAAACGGTGTTGAAAAACATGAAGAGCATGAAACATTTTGAAAAATATGAAGAGCTTCAAAAGGTGTCAAGTATGAGGAGCATGAAACGGTCTGAAAAATATGAGAAGCATGAAACGGCCTGAAAAATATGAGGAGCATGAAACGGTGTTGAAAAACATGAAGAGCATGAAACGGTGTGAAAAATAGGAAGAGCTTCAAAAGGTGTCAAAAATAGGAGGAGCATGAAACGGTCTGAAAAATATGAGGAGCATGAAAAGATATGAAAAGTATTAGGAGCATGAAACGGCCTGAAATATATGAGGAGCATGAAACAGTGTTGAAAAACATTAAGAGATTGAAAAGATGTGAAAGATATGAAGAGCTTCAAAAGGTGTCAAAAATATGAGGAGGATGAAACGGTGTTGAAAAACATGAGGAGTATGAAACGGTGTTGAAAAACATGAAGAGCATGAAAAGGTGTGAAAATTATGAGGAGCTTCAAAAGGTGTCAAAAATATGAGGAGCATGAAAAGGTGTGAAATATACGAAAAGCATGAAATGGTCTGAAAAATATGAGGAGCATGAAACGGTGTTGAAAATCATGAAGAGCATGAAAATTTGTGAAAAATATGAAGAACTTCAAATGTGTCAAATATATGATATGCATGAACGGTCTGAAAAATATGAGGAGCACGAAACGGTGTTGAAAAATATGAAGAGCGTGAAAAGGTGTGAAAAAAATGAGGAGTTTCAAAAGGTGTCAAAAATATGAGGAGCATGAAAATGTGTGAAATATATGAGGAGCATTAAACAGTCTGAAAACTATGAGGAGCTGAAACGGTGTTGAAAAACATGAAGACCAGGAAAAGCTGTGGAAAATATGAAGAGCTTCAAAAGGTGTCAAAATATGAGGAGCATGAAAAGTTGTGAAAAATATGAGGAGCATGAAAAGATGTGAAAAATAGGAGGAGCATGATATGGCCTGAAAAATATGAGGAGCATGAAAAGTTGTGAAAATTATGAGGAGCTTCAAAAGATGTCAAAAATATGAGGAGCATGACACGGTCAGAAAAATATGAGGAGCGTGAAAAGATATGAAAAGTATGAGGAGCATGAAACGGCCTGAAATATATGAGGAGCATGAAACGGTGTTGAAAAACATGAGGAGCATGAAAAGGTGTGAAAGATATGAAGAGCTTCAAAAGATGTCAAAAATATGAGGAGCATGAAACGGTCTAAAAATATGAGGGGCATGAAACGGTGTTGAAAAACATGAAGAGTATGAAACATTTTGAAAAATATGAAGAGCTTCAAAAGGTGTCAAATATGAGGAGCATGAAACGGTCTGAAAAATATGAGAAGCATGAAACGGCCTTAAAAATATGAGGAGCATGAAACGGTGTTGAAAAACATGAAGAGCATGAAAAGTGTGAAAAATATGAAGAGCTTCAAAGGTGTCAAAAATAGGAGGAGCATGAAACGGTCTGAAAAATATGAGGAGCATGAAACGGTCTGAAAAATACGAGTAGCATGAAACGGTGTTGAAAAACATGAAGAGCATGAAAAGGTTTGAAAAATATGAAGAGCTTCAAAAGGTGTCAAAAATATGAGGAGCAGGAAACGGTCTGAAAAATATGAGGACCATGAAACGGTGTTGAAAAACATGAAGAGCATGAAACGGTGTGAAAAATATGAAGAGCTTCAAAAGGTGTCAAAAATATGAGGAGCATAAAACGGTCTGAAAAATATGAGGAGCATGAAAAGATATGAAAAGTATTAGGAGCATGAAACGGCCTGAAATATATGAGGAGCATGAAACAGTGTTGAAAAACATTAAGAGCATGAAAAGATGTGAAAGATATGAAGAGCTTCAAAAGGTGTCATAAATATGAGGAGGATGAAACGGTGTTGAAAAACATGAGGAGTATGAAACGGTGTTGAAAAACATGAAGAGCATGAAAAGGTATGAAAATTATGAGGAGCTTCAAAAGGTGTCAAAAATATGAGGAGCATGAAACGGTGTGAAATATACGAGGAGCATGAAATGGTCTGAAAAATATGAGGAGCATGAAACGGTGTTGAAAATCATGAAGAGCATGAAAATTTGTGAAAAATATGAAGAACTTCAAATGTGGCAAATATATGATATGCATGAACGGTCTGAAAAATATTAGGAGCACGAAACGGTGTTGAAAAATATGAAGAGTGTGAAAAGGTGTGAAAAAAATGAAGAGTTTCAAAAGGTGTCAAAAATTTGAGGAGCATGAAAATGTGTGAAATATATGAGGAGCATTAAACAGTCTGAAAACTATGAGGAGCATGAAACGGTGTTGAAAAACATGAAGACCAGGAAAAGCTGTGAAAAATATGAAGAGCTTCAAAAGGTGTCAAAATATGAGGAGCATGAAAAGTTGTGAAAAATATGAGGAGCATGAAAAGATGTGAAAAATAGGAGGAGCATGATACGGCCTGAAAAATATGAGGAGCATGAAAAGGTGTGAAAATTATGAGGAGCTTCAAAAGATGTCAAAAATATGAGGAGCATGAAACGGTCTGAAAAATATGAGGAGCATGAAACGGTGTTGAAAAACATGAAGAGCATGAAAAGGTGTGAAAAATATGAAGAACTTCAACAGGTATCAAAAATATGAAGAGGATGAAAGGTCTGCAAGTACTAAGGAGTATGGAACGGTGTTGAAAAACATGAAAGAGCTTCAAAACGTGTCGAAATTTGAGGAACATGAAATACGTTTTGAAAAATATGAGGAGCAATCAAAACGGTGTTTGAAAAACCATGAAAGAGCATGAATAGGTGTGAAAAATATGAAGACCTTCAAAAGATGTCAAAATTATGAGGAGCATGAAAAGGTGTGAAAAATAAGAAGATCTTCAAAAAGTGTCAAATATATGAGAAGCATGAAACGGTCTGAAATATATGAGTAGCATGAAACAGTGTTGAAAAATATGAAGAGCATGAAAAGGTGTGAAAAATATGAAGAGCTTCAAAACGTGTCAGAAATTTGAGGAACATGAAACGTCTTGAAAAATATGAGGAGCAAGAAACGGGGTTGAAAAACATGAAGACCATGAAAAGGTGTGAAAAATATTAAGAGCTTCAAAACATGTCAAAAATATGAGGAGCATGAATCGGTCTGAAAAATATGAGGAGCATGAAACGATCTGAAAAATTGAAGAGCATGAAAATGTGTGAAAAATATGAGGAGAATGAAAAGGTGTTAAAAATATGAGGAGCATGAAACGGTCTGAAAAATATGAGGAGCATGAAACGGTGTTGAAAATCATGAAGAGCATGAAAAGGTGTGAAATATATGAAGAGCTTCAAAATGTGTCACATATATGAGAAGCCTGAAACGGTTTGAAATATACGAGGAGAACGAAACGGTGTTGAAAAATTTGAAGAGCATGAAAAGGTGTGAAAAATATGAAGAGCTTCAAAAGGTGTCAAAATATGAGGAGCATGAAAAGGTATGAAAAGTATGAGGAGCATGAAACGGCCTTAAATATTTGAAGAACATGAAACGGTGTTGAAAAACATGAAGAGCATGAAAGTGTGTGAAAAATATGAGGAGCATGAAACGGTCTGAAAAAGGTGAGGAGCATGAAACAGTGTTGAAAAACATGAAGAGCATGATAAGGTGTGAAAAATATGAAGAGCTTCAAAGGTGTCAAAAATATGAGGAGCATGAAACGGTCTGAAAAATATGAGGAGCATGAAACGGTGTTGAAAAACATGAAGAGCATGAAAAGGTTTGAAAAATATGAAGAGCTTCAACAGGTGTCAAAAATATGAGGAGCATGAAACGGTGTTGAAACACAAGAGCATGTAAAGGTGTGAAAAATATGAAGAGCTTCAAAAGGTGTCAAAAATATGAGGAGCAGGAAACGGTCTGAAAAATATGAGGAGCATGAAACGGTGTTGAAAAACATGAAGATCATCAAAAGGTGTCAAAATAAGAGAAGCATGAAACGGTCCGAAAAATATGAGTTGCATGAAACGGTGTTGAAAAACAAGAGCATGAAAAGGTGTGAAAAATATGAAGAGCTTCAAAAGGTGTCAAAAATATGAGGAGCAGGAAACGGTCTGAAAAATATGAGGACCATGAAACGGTGTTGAAAAACATGAAGAGCATGAAACATTTTGAAAAATATGAAGAGCTTCAAAAGGTGTCAAGTATGAGGAGCATGAAACGGTCTGAAAAATATGAGAAGCATGAAACGGCCTGAAAAATATGAGGAGCATGAAACGGTGTTGAAAAACATGAAGAGCATGAAACGGTGTGAAAAATAGGAAGAGCTTCAAAAGGTGTCAAAAATAGGAGGAGCATGAAACGGTCTGAAAAATATGAGGAGCATGAAAAGATATGAAAAGTATTAGGAGCATGAAACGGCCTGAAATATATGAGGAGCATGAAACAGTGTTGAAAAACATTAAGAGTTTGAAAAGATGTGAAAGATATGAAGAGCTTCAAAAGGTGTCAAAAATATGAGGAGGATGAAACGGTGTTGAAAAACATGAGGAGTATGAAACGGTGTTGAAAAACATGAAGAGCATGAAAAGGTGTGAAAATTATGAGGAGCTTCAAAAGGTGTCAAAAATATGAGGAGCATGAAAAGGTGTGAAATATACGAAAAGCATGAAATGGTCTGAAAAATATGAGGAGCATGAAACGGTGTTGAAAATCATGAAGAGCATGAAAATTTGTGAAAAATATGAAGAACTTCAAATGTGTCAAATATATGATATGCATGAACGGTCTGAAAAATATGAGGAGCACGAAACGGTGTTGAAAAATATGAAGAGCATGAAAAGGTGTGAAAAAAATGAGGAGTTTCAAAAGGTGTCAAAAATATGAGGAGCATGAAAATGTGTGAAATATATGAGGAGCATTAAACAGTCTGAAAACTATGAGGAGCTGAAACGGTGTTGAAAAACATGAAGACCAGGAAAAGCTGTGGAAAATATGAAGAGCTTCAAAAGGTGTCAAAATATGAGGAGCATGAAAAGTTGTGAAAAATATGAGGAGCATGAAAAGATGTGAAAAATAGGAGGAGCATGATATGGCCTGAAAAATATGAGGAGCATGAAAAGTTGTGAAAATTATGAGGAGCTTCAAAAGATGTCAAAAATATGAGGAGCATGACACGGTCAGAAAAATATGAGGAGCGTGAAAAGATATGAAAAGTATGAGGAGCATGAAACGGCCTGAAATATATGAGGAGCATGAAACGGTGTTGAAAAACATGAGGAGCATGAAAAGGTGTGAAAGATATGAAGAGCTTCAAAAGATGTCAAAAATATGAGGAGCATGAAACGGTCTGAAAAATATGAGGAGAATGAAACGGTGTTGAAAAACATGAAGAGCATGAAAAGGTGTGAAAATTATGAAGAGCTTCATAACGTGTCAAATACATGAGGAGCCTGAAACGGTCTGAAATATATCAGGAGCATGAAATGCCATTGAAAAACATGAAGAGCATGAAAAGCTGTGAAAATATGAAGAGCTTCAAAAGGTGTCAAAAATATGAGGAGCATGCAACGGTCTGAACAATATAAAGAGCAAGAATTGGTCTGAAAAATATAAAGAGCATGAAACGGTGTAGAAAAACATGAAGAGCATGAAAAGGTGTGAAAAATATGAAGAGCTTCAAAAGGTGTCAAAAGTAAAAGGAGCATGAAACGGTCTGAAAAATATGAGGAGCATGAAACGGTCTGAAAATTATGAGGAGCATGAAACAGTGTTGAAAAACATGAAGAGCATGAAAAGCTGTAAAAATATGAAGAGCTTCAAAAGGTGTCAAAAATATGAGGAGCATGAAATGGTCTGAAAAATATGAGGAGCATGAAACGGTCTGAAAAATATGAGGAGCATGAAACGGTGTTGAAAAACATGAAGACCATGAAAAGGTGTGAAAAATATGAGGAGCATGAAACGGTCTTAAAAATATGAGCAGCATGAAACGGTGTTGAAAAACATGAAGACCATGAAAAGGTGTGAAAAATATGAAGAGTTTCAAAAGGTGTCAAAAATAGGAGGAGCATGAAAATGTATGAAAAGTATGAGGAGCATGAAAAGGCCTGAAAAATATGAGGAGCATGAAACGGTGTTGAAAAACATGAAGAGCATGAAAAGGTGTGAAAATTATGAAGAGCTACAAAAGGTGTCAAAAATATGAGGAGCATGAAACGGTCTGAAAAATATGAGGAGCTTGAATCGGTCTGAGAAATATGAGGAGCATGAAAAGGAGTGAAAAATATGAAGAGCTACAAAAGGTGTAAAAATATGAGGAGCGTGATACGGTCTGAACAATATTAGGAACATGAAACAATGTTGAAAAACATGAAGAGCTTCAAAATGTGTCAGAAATGTGAGGAGCATGAAACGGTCTGAAAAATATGAGGAGCATGAAATGGTGTTGAAAAACATGCAGAGCATGAAGAGGTGCGAAAAATATGAAGAGCTTCAAAAGGTGTCAAAAATATGAGGAGCATGAAACGCTCTGACAAATATGAGGAGCATGAAACGGCCTGAAAAATCTGAGGAGCATGAAACGGTGTTGAAAAACATGAAGAGCATGAAAAGGTGTGAAAAATGTGAAGAGCTTCAAAAGGTGTCAAATATATGAAGAGCATGAAACGGTCTGAAAAATATGAGGAGCATGAAACGGTCTGAAAGATATAATTAGCATGAAACGGTGTTGAAAAACATGAAGAGCATGAAAAGGTGTGAAAAATATGAAGAGCTTCAAAATGTATCAGAAATATGTGGAGCATCAAACGGTCTGAAAAATATGAGGAGCATGAAACGGTGTTGAAAAACATGAAGTGCTTGAAAAAGTGTGAAAAATATGAAGAGCTTCAAAAGGTGTCAAAAATATGAAGAGCATGAAAATTTGTTAAAAATATGAGGAGCATGAAAAGATGTGAAATACATGAGGAGCATGAAAAGGTCTGAAAAATATGAGCAGCATGAAACGGTGATGAAAAACATGAAGACCATGAAAAGGTGTGAAAAATATGAGGAGCATGACACGGTCTGAAATATATGAGGAGCATGAAACAGTGTTGAAAAACATTAACAGCATGAAAAGATGTGAAAGATATGAAGAGCTTCAAAAGGTGTCAAAAATATGAGGAGGATGAACCTGTCTGAAAAATATGAGGAGCATGAAACGGTGTTGAAAAACATGAAGAGCATAAAACGGTGTGAAAAATATGAATAGCTTCAAAAGGTGTCAAGAATATGAGGAGCATGACACGGTCAGAAAAATATGAGGAGCGTGAAAAGATATGAAAAGTATGAGGAGCATGAAACGGCCTGAAATATATGAGGAGCATGAAACGGTGTTGAAAAACATGAAGAGCATGAAAAGGTGTGAAAATTATGAAGAGCTTCATAACGTGTCAAAAATAGGAGGAGCATGAAAAGGTATGAAAAGTATGAGGAGCATGAAATGGCCTGAAAAATATGAGGAGCATGAAACGTTGTTGAAAAACATGAAGAGCATGAAAGTGTGTGAAAAATATGAGGAACATGAAACGGTCTGAAAAATTTGAGGAGGATGAAACGGTGTTGAAAAACATGAAGATCTTCAAAGGTGTCAAAATAAGAGGAGCATGAAATGGTCTGAAAAATATGAGGAGCATGAAACGGTGTTGAAAAACAGGAAGAACATGAAAATGTGTGAAAAATATGAAGAACTTCAACAGGTATCACAAATATGAGGAGGATGAAACGGTCTGAAAAGTACTAGGTGCATGAAACGGTGTTGAAAAACATGAAGAGCTTCAAAATGTGTCAAAAATATGAGGAGCATGACACGGTCTGAAAAATATGAGGAGCATGAAACGGTGTTGAAAAACATGAAGAGCATGAAAACGTGCAAAAAATATGAAGAGCTTCAAAAGGCGTCAAAAATATGAGGAGCATGAAACGGTCTGACAAATATGAGGAGCATGAAACGGTCTGACAAATATGTGGAGCATGAATCGGTCTGAAAAATATGAGGAGCATGAACGGTGTTGAAAAACATGAAGAGCATGAAAAGATGTGAAAAATATAAAGAGCTTCAAAAGGTGTCAAAAATATGAGGAGCATGAAACGGTCTGAAAAATATGAGGAGTACGAAACCGTCTGAAAAATATGAGGTGCATGAACGGTGTTGAAAAACATGAAGAGCATGAAAAGGTGGGAAAAGTATGAAGAGCTTCAAAAGGTGTCAAAATATGAGGAGCATTAAACGATCTGAAAATTATGAGGAGCATGATACGGTGTTGAAAAACATGCAGAGAAGGAAAATGTGTGAAAAATATGAAAAGCTTCAAAGGTGTCAAAAATATGAGGAGCATGAAACGGTCTGAAAAATATGAGGGGCATGAAACGGTGTTGAAAAACATGAAGAGCATGAAAAGTTGCGAAAAATATGAAGAGCTTCAAAAGATGTCAAAAATATGAGGAGCATGAAACGCTCTGAAAAATATGAGGAGTATGAAACGGTCTGAAAAATATGAGGAGCATGAAACGGTGTTGAAAAACATGAAGAGCATTATAAGGTGTGAAAAAAATGAAGAGCTTCAAAGGTGTCAAATATGAGGAGCATGAAACGGTCTGAATAATATGAGGAGCATCAAACGGTCTGAAAAATATGAGGAGCACGAAACGGTGTTGAAAAACATGAAGAGCATGAAAAGGTGTGAAAAGTATGAAGAGCTTCAACAGGTGTCAAAAATATGAGGAGCATGAAACGGTCTGAAAATTACTAGGAGCATGAAACGTGTTGAAAAACATGAACACCTTCAAAATGTGTCAAAAATATTAGGAACATGAAACTGTCTGCAAATTATGAGGAGCATGAAACGATCAGAAAAATACTAGGAGCATGAAATCGTATTGAAAAACATGAAGAGAATGAAAAGGTGTTAAAAATATGAAGAGCTTCAAAGGTGTCAAAAATATGAGGAGCATGAAACGGTGTGAAAAATATGAGGAGCATGAAACGGTGTTGAAAAACAGGAAGAGCATGAAAAGGTGTGAAAAATATGACGAGCTTGAAAAGGTGTCAGAAATATGAGGAGCATGAAACGGCGTGAAAAATATGAAGACCATGACACGGTGTTGAAAATCATGAAGAGCATGAAAATGTGCGAAAAATATGAAGAGCTTCAAAATCTGTCAAAAATATGAGGAGCATGAAACGGTGTTGAAAAACATGAAGAGCATGAAAACGTGCGAAAAATCTGAAGAGCTTCAAAAGGCGTCAAAAATATGAGGAGCATGAAACGGTCTGACAAATATGAGGAGCATGAAACGGTCTGAAAAAGATGAGGAGGATGAATCGGTCTGAAAAATTTGAGGAGCATGAACGGTGTTGAAAAACATGAAGAGCATGAAAAGATGTGAAAAATATAAAGAGCTTCAAAAGGTGTCAAAAATATGAGGAGCATGAAACTGTCTGAAAAATATGAGGAGTACGAAACGGTCTGAAAAATATGAGGTGCATGAACGGTGTTGAAAAACATGAAGAGCATGAAAAGGTGTGAAAAGTATGAAGAGCTTCAAAAGGTGTCAAAAATATGAGGAGCATTAAACGGTCTGAAAATTATGAGGAGCATGATACGGTGTTGAAAAACATGCAGAGAATGAAAATGTGTGAAAAATATGAAAAGCTTCAAAGGTGTCAAAAATATGAGGAGCATGAAACGGTCTAAAAATATGAGGGGCATGAAACGGTGTTGAAAAACATGAAGAGTATGAAACATTTTGAAAAATATGAAGAGCTTCAAAAGGTGTCAAATATGAGGAGCATGAAACGGTCTGAAAAATATGAGAAGCATGAAACGGCCTTAAAAATATGAGGAGCATGAAACGGTGTTGAAAAACATGAAGAGCATGAAAAGTGTGAAAAATATGAAGAGCTTCAAAGGTGTCAAAAATAGGAGGAGCATGAAACGGTCTGAAAAATATGAGGAGCATGAAACGGTCTGAAAAATACGAGTAGCATGAAACGGTGTTGAAAAACATGAAGAGCATGAAAAGGTTTGAAAAATATGAAGAGCTTCAAAAGGTGTCAAAAATATGAGGAGCAGGAAACGGTCTGAAAAATATGAGGACCATGAAACGGTGTTGAAAAACATGAAGAGCATGAAACGGTGTGAAAAATATGAAGAGCTTCAAAAGGTGTCAAAAATATGAGGAGCATAAAACGGTCTGAAAAATATGAGGAGCATGAAAAGATATGAAAAGTATTAGGAGCATGAAACGGCCTGAAATATATGAGGAGCATGAAACAGTGTTGAAAAACATTAAGAGCATGAAAAGATGTGAAAGATATGAAGAGCTTCAAAAGGTGTCATAAATATGAGGAGGATGAAACGGTGTTGAAAAACATGAGGAGTATGAAACGGTGTTGAAAAACATGAAGAGCATGAAAAGGTATGAAAATTATGAGGAGCTTCAAAAGGTGTCAAAAATATGAGGAGCATGAAACGGTGTGAAATATACGAGGAGCATGAAATGGTCTGAAAAATATGAGGAGCATGAAACGGTGTTGAAAATCATGAAGAGCATGAAAATTTGTGAAAAATATGAAGAACTTCAAATGTGTCAAATATATGATATGCATGAACGGTCTGAAAAATATTAGGAGCACGAAACGGTGTTGAAAAATATGAAGAGTGTGAAAAGGTGTGAAAAAAATGAAGAGTTTCAAAAGGTGTCAAAAATTTGAGGAGCATGAAAATGTGTGAAATATATGAGGAGCATTAAACAGTCTGAAAACTATGAGGAGCATGAAACGGTGTTGAAAAACATGAAGACCAGGAAAAGCTGTGAAAAATATGAAGAGCTTCAAAAGGTGTCAAAATATGAGGAGCATGAAAAGTTGTGAAAAATATGAGGAGCATGAAAAGATGTGAAAAATAGGAGGAGCATGATACGGCCTGAAAAATATGAGGAGCATGAAAAGGTGTGAAAATTATGAGGAGCTTCAAAAGATGTCAAAAATATGAGGAGCATGAAACGGTCTGAAAAATATGAGGAGCATGAAACGGTGTTGAAAAACATGAAGAGCATGAAAAGGTGTGAAAAATATGAAGAACTTCAACAGGTATCAAAAATATGAAGAGGATGAAAAGGTCTGAAAAGTACTAGGAGCATGGAACGGTGTTGAAAAACATGAAGAGCTTCAAAACGTGTCAGAAATTTGAGGAACATGAAACGTTTTGAAAAATATGAGGAGCATCAAACGGTGTTGAAAAACATGAAGAGCATGAATAGGTGTGAAAAATATGAAGACCTTCAAAAGATGTCAAAATTATGAGGAGCATGAAAAGGTGTGAAAAATAAGAAGATCTTCAAAAAGTGTCAAATATATGAGAAGTATGAAACGGTCTGAAATATATGAGTAGCATGAAACAGTGTTGAAAAATATGAAGAGCATGAAAAGGTGTGAAAAATATGAAGAGCTTCAAAACGTGTCAGAAATTTGAGGAACAGGAAACGTCTTGAAAAATATGAGGAGCAAGAAACGGGGTTGAAAAACATGAAGACCATGAAAAGGTGTGAAAGATATTAAGAGCTTCAAAACATGTCAAAAATATGAGGAGCATGAATCGGTCTGAAAAATATGAGGAGCATGAAACGATCTGAAAAATTGAAGAGCATGAAAATGTGTGAAAAATATGAGGAGAATGAAAAGGTGTTAAAAATATGAGGAGCATGAAACGGTCTGAAAAATATGAGGAGCATGAAACGGTGTTGAAAATCATGAAGAGCATGAAAAGGTGTGAAATATATGAAGAGCTTCAAAATGTGTCACATATATGAGAAGCCTGAAACGGTTTGAAATATACGAGGAGAACGAAACGGTGTTGAAAAATTTGAAGAGCATGAAAAGGTGTGAAAAATATGAAGAGCTTCAAAAGGTGTCAAAATATGAGGAGCATGAAAAGGTATGAAAAGTATGAGGACATGAAACGGCCTTAAATATTTGAAGAACATGAAACGGTGTTGAAAAACATGAAGAGCATGAAAGTGTGTGAAAAATATGAGGAGCATGAAACGGTCTGAAAAAGGTGAGGAGCATGAAACAGTGTTGAAAAACATGAAGAGCATGATAAGGTGTGAAAAATATGAAGAGCTTCAAAGGTGTCAAAAATATGAGGAGCATGAAACGGTCTGAAAAATATGAGGAGCATGAAACGGTGTTGAAAAACATGAAGAGCATGAAAAGGTTTGAAAAATATGAAGAGCTTCAACAGGTGTCAAAAATATGAGGAGCATGAAACGGTGTTGAAACACAAGAGCATGTAAAGGTGCGAAAAATATGAAGAGCTTCAAAAGGTGTCAAAAATATGAGGAGCAGGAAACGGTCTGAAAAATATGAGGAGCATGAAACGGTGTTGAAAAACATGAAGATCATCAAAAGGTGTCAAAATAAGAGAAGCATGAAACAGTCTGAAAAATATGAGTTGCATGAAACGGTGTTGAAAAACAAGAGCATGAAAAGGTGTGAAAAATATGAAGAGCTTCAAAAGGTGTCAAAAATAGGAGGAGCAGGAAACGGTCTGAAAAATATGAGGACCATGAAACGGTGTTGAAAAACATGAAGAGCATGAAACGGTGTGAAAAATATGAAGAGCTTCAAAAGGTGTCAAAAATATGAGGAGCATAAAACGGTCTGAAAAATATGAGGAGCATGAAAAGATATGAAAAGTATTAGGAGCATGAAACGGCCTGAAATATATGAGGAGCATGAAACAGTGTTGAAAAACATTAAGAGCATGAAAAGATGTGAAAGATATGAAGAGCTTCAAAAGGTGTCATAAATATGAGGAGGATGAAACGGTGTTGAAAAACATGAGGAGTATGAAACGGTGTTGAAAAACATGAAGAGCATGAAAAGGTATGAAAATTATGAGGAGCTTCAAAAGGTGTCAAAAATATGAGGAGCATGAAACGGTGTGAAATATACGAGGAGCATGAAATTGTCTGAAAAATATGAGGAGCATGAAACGGTGTTGAAAATCATGAAGAGCATGAAAATTTGTGAAAAATATGAAGAACTTCAAATGTGTCAAATATATGATATGCATGAACGGTCTGAAAAATATTAGGAGCACGAAACGGTGTTGAAAAATATGAAGAGTGTGAAAAGGTGTGAAAAAAATGAAGAGTTTCAAAAGGTGTCAAAAATATGAGGAGCATGAAAATGTGTGAAATATATGAGGAGCATTAAACAGTCTGAAAACTATGAGGAGCATGAAACGGTGTTGAAAAACATGAAGACCAGGAAAAGCTGTGAAAAATATGAAGAGCTTCAAAAGGTGTCAAAATATGAGGAGCATGAAAAGTTGTGAAAAATATGAGGAGCATGAAAAGATGTGAAAAATAGGAGGAGCATGATACGGCCTGAAAAATATGAGGAGCATGAAAAGGTGTGAAAATTATGAGGAGCTTCAAAAGATGTCAAAAATATGAGGAGCATGAAACGGTCTGAAAAATATGAGGAGCATGAAACGGTGTTGAAAAACATGAAGAGCATGAAAAGGTGTGAAAAATATGAAGAACTTCAACAGGTATCAAAAATATGAAGAGGATGAAAAGGTCTGAAAAGTACTAGGAGCATGGAACGGTGTTGAAAAACATGAAGAGCTTCAAAACGTGTCAGAAATTTGAGGAACATGAAACGTTTTGAAAAATATGAGGAGCATCAAACGGTGTTGAAAAACATGAAGAGCATGAATAGGTGTGAAAAATATGAAGACCTTCAAAAGATGTCAAAATTATGAGGAGCATGAAAAGGTGTGAAAAATAAGAAGATCTTCAAAAAGTGTCAAATATATGAGAAGTATGAAACGGTCTGAAATATATGAGTAGCATGAAACAGTGTTGAAAAATATGAAGAGCATGAAAAGGTGTGAAAAATATGAAGAGCTTCAAAACGTGTCAGAAATTTGAGGAACAGGAAACGTCTTGAAAAATATGAGGAGCAAGAAACGGGGTTGAAAAACATGAAGACCATGAAAAGGTGTGAAAAATATTAAGAGCTTCAAACATGTCAAAAATATGAGGAGCATGAATCGGTCTGAAAAATATGAGGAGCATGAAACGATCTGAAAAATTGAAGAGCATGAAAATGTGTGAAAAATATGAGGAGAATGAAAAGGTGTTAAAAATATGAGGAGCATGAAACGGTCTGAAAAATATGAGGAGCATGAAACGGTGTTGAAAATCATGAAGAGCATGAAAAGGTGTGAAATATATGAAGAGCTTCAAAATGTGTCACATATATGAGAAGCCTGAAACGGTTTGAAATATACGAGGAGAACGAAACGGTGTTGAAAAATTTGAAGAGCATGAAAAGGTGTGAAAAATATGAAGAGCTTCAAAAGGTGTCAAAATATGAGGAGCATGAAAAGGTATGAAAAGTATGAGGAGCATGAAACGGCCTTAAATATTTGAAGAACATGAAACGGTGTTGAAAAACATGAAGAGCATGAAAGTGTGTGAAAAATATGAGGAGCATGAAACGGTCTGAAAAAGGTGAGGAGCATGAAACAGTGTTGAAAAACATGAAGAGCATGATAAGGTGTGAAAAATATGAAGAGCTTCAAAGGTGTCAAAAATATGAGGAGCATGAAACGGTCTGAAAAATATGAGGAGCATGAAACGGTGTTGAAAAACATGAAGAGCATGAAAAGGTTTGAAAAATATGAAGAGCTTCAACAGGTGTCAAAAATATGAGGAGCATGAAACGGTGTTGAAACACAAGAGCATGTAAAGGTGTGAAAAATATGAAGAGCATGAAACGGTGTTGAAAAACATGAAGATCATCAAAAGGTGTCAAAATAAGAGAAGCATGAAACGGTGTTGAAAAACATGAAGATCATCAAAAGGTGTCAAAATAAGAGAAGCATGATGAAAAATATGAGTTGCATGAAACGGTGTTGAAAAACAAGAGCATGAAAAGGTGTGAAAAATATGAAGAGCTTCAAAAGGTGTCAAAAATATGAGGAGCAGGAAACGGTCTGAAAAATATGAGGACCATGAAACGGTGTTGAAAAACATGAAGAGCATGAAACATTTTGAAAAATATGAAGAGCTTCAAAAGGTGTCAAGTATGAGGAGCATGAAACGGTCTGAAAAATATGAGAAGCATGAAACGGCCTGAAAAATATGAGGAGCATGAAACGGTGTTGAAAAACATGAAGAGCATGAAACGGTGTGAAAAATAGGAAGAGCTTCAAAAGGTGTCAAAAATAGGAGGAGCATGAAACGGTCTGAAAAATATGAGGAGCATGAAAAGATATGAAAAGTATTAGGAGCATGAAACGGCCTGAAATATATGAGGAGCATGAAACAGTGTTGAAAAACATTAAGAGTTTGAAAAGATGTGAAAGATATGAAGAGCTTCAAAAGGTGTCAAAAATATGAGGAGGATGAAACGGTGTTGAAAAACATGAGGAGTATGAAACGGTGTTGAAAAACATGAAGAGCATGAAAAGGTGTGAAAATTATGAGGAGCTTCAAAAGGTGTCAAAAATATGAGGAGCATGAAAAGGTGTGAAATATACGAAAAGCATGAAATGGTCTGAAAAATATGAGGAGCATGAAACGGTGTTGAAAATCATGAAGAGCATGAAAATTTGTGAAAAATATGAAGAACTTCAAATGTGTCAAATATATGATATGCATGAACGGTCTGAAAAATATGAGGAGCACGAAACGGTGTTGAAAAATATGAAGAGCGTGAAAAGGTGTGAAAAAAATGAGGAGTTTCAAAAGGTGTCAAAAATATGAGGAGCATGAAAATGTGTGAAATATATGAGGAGCATTAAACAGTCTGAAAACTATGAGGAGCTGAAACGGTGTTGAAAAACATGAAGACCAGGAAAAGCTGTGGAAAATATGAAGAGCTTCAAAAGGTGTCAAAATATGAGGAGCATGAAAAGTTGTGAAAAATATGAGGAGCATGAAAAGATGTGAAAAATAGGAGGAGCATGATATGGCCTGAAAAATATGAGGAGCATGAAAAGTTGTGAAAATTATGAGGAGCTTCAAAAGATGTCAAAAATATGAGGAGCATGACACGGTCAGAAAAATATGAGGAGCGTGAAAAGATATGAAAAGTATGAGGAGCATGAAACGGCCTGAAATATATGAGGAGCATGAAACGGTGTTGAAAAACATGAGGAGCATGAAAAGGTGTGAAAGATATGAAGAGCTTCAAAAGATGTCAAAAATATGAGGAGCATGAAACGGTCTGAAAAATATGAGGAGAATGAAACGGTGTTGAAAAACATGAAGAGCATGAAAAGGTGTGAAAATTATGAAGAGCTTCATAACGTGTCAAATACATGAGGAGCCTGAAACGGTCTGAAATATATCAGGAGCATGAAATGCCATTGAAAAACATGAAGAGCATGAAAAGCTGTGAAAATATGAAGAGCTTCAAAAGGTGTCAAAAATATGAGGAGCATGCAACGGTCTGAACAATATAAAGAGCAAGAATTGGTCTGAAAAATATAAAGAGCATGAAACGGTGTAGAAAAACATGAAGAGCATGAAAAGGTGTGAAAAATATGAAGAGCTTCAAAAGGTGTCAAAAGTAAAAGGAGCATGAAACGGTCTGAAAAATATGAGGAGCATGAAACGGTCTGAAAATTATGAGGAGCATGAAACAGTGTTGAAAAACATGAAGAGCATGAAAAGCTGTAAAAATATGAAGAGCTTCAAAAGGTGTCAAAAATATGAGGAGCATGAAATGGTCTGAAAAATATGAGGAGCATGAAACGGTCTGAAAAATATGAGGAGCATGAAACGGTGTTGAAAAACATGAAGACCATGAAAAGGTGTGAAAAATATGAGGAGCATGAAACGGTCTTAAAAATATGAGCAGCATGAAACGGTGTTGAAAAACATGAAGACCATGAAAAGGTGTGAAAAATATGAAGAGTTTCAAAAGGTGTCAAAAATAGGAGGAGCATGAAAATGTATGAAAAGTATGAGGAGCATGAAAAGGCCTGAAAAATATGAGGAGCATGAAACGGTGTTGAAAAACATGAAGAGCATGAAAAGGTGTGAAAATTATGAAGAGCTACAAAAGGTGTCAAAAATATGAGGAGCATGAAACGGTCTGAAAAATATGAGGAGCTTGAATCGGTCTGAGAAATATGAGGAGCATGAAAAGGAGTGAAAAATATGAAGAGCTACAAAAGGTGTAAAAATATGAGGAGCGTGATACGGTCTGAACAATATTAGGAACATGAAACAATGTTGAAAAACATGAAGAGCTTCAAAATGTGTCAGAAATGTGAGGAGCATGAAACGGTCTGAAAAATATGAGGAGCATGAAATGGTGTTGAAAAACATGCAGAGCATGAAGAGGTGCGAAAAATATGAAGAGCTTCAAAAGGTGTCAAAAATATGAGGAGCATGAAACGCTCTGACAAATATGAGGAGCATGAAACGGCCTGAAAAATCTGAGGAGCATGAAACGGTGTTGAAAAACATGAAGAGCATGAAAAGGTGTGAAAAATGTGAAGAGCTTCAAAAGGTGTCAAATATATGAAGAGCATGAAACGGTCTGAAAAATATGAGGAGCATGAAACGGTCTGAAAGATATAATTAGCATGAAACGGTGTTGAAAAACATGAAGAGCATGAAAAGGTGTGAAAAATATGAAGAGCTTCAAAATGTATCAGAAATATGTGGAGCATCAAACGGTCTGAAAAATATGAGGAGCATGAAACGGTGTTGAAAAACATGAAGTGCTTGAAAAAGTGTGAAAAATATGAAGAGCTTCAAAAGGTGTCAAAAATATGAAGAGCATGAAAATTTGTTAAAAATATGAGGAGCATGAAAAGATGTGAAATACATGAGGAGCATGAAAAGGTCTGAAAAATATGAGCAGCATGAAACGGTGATGAAAAACATGAAGACCATGAAAAGGTGTGAAAAATATGAGGAGCATGACACGGTCTGAAATATATGAGGAGCATGAAACAGTGTTGAAAAACATTAACAGCATGAAAAGATGTGAAAGATATGAAGAGCTTCAAAAGGTGTCAAAAATATGAGGAGGATGAACCTGTCTGAAAAATATGAGGAGCATGAAACGGTGTTGAAAAACATGAAGAGCATAAAACGGTGTGAAAAATATGAATAGCTTCAAAAGGTGTCAAGAATATGAGGAGCATGACACGGTCAGAAAAATATGAGGAGCGTGAAAAGATATGAAAAGTATGAGGAGCATGAAACGGCCTGAAATATATGAGGAGCATGAAACGGTGTTGAAAAACATGAAGAGCATGAAAAGGTGTGAAAATTATGAAGAGCTTCATAACGTGTCAAAAATAGGAGGAGCATGAAAAGGTATGAAAAGTATGAGGAGCATGAAATGGCCTGAAAAATATGAGGAGCATGAAACGTTGTTGAAAAACATGAAGAGCATGAAAGTGTGTGAAAAATATGAGGAACATGAAACGGTCTGAAAAATTTGAGGAGGATGAAACGGTGTTGAAAAACATGAAGATCTTCAAAGGTGTCAAAATAAGAGGAGCATGAAATGGTCTGAAAAATATGAGGAGCATGAAACGGTGTTGAAAAACAGGAAGAACATGAAAATGTGTGAAAAATATGAAGAACTTCAACAGGTATCACAAATATGAGGAGGATGAAACGGTCTGAAAAGTACTAGGTGCATGAAACGGTGTTGAAAAACATGAAGAGCTTCAAAATGTGTCAAAAATATGAGGAGCATGACACGGTCTGAAAAATATGAGGAGCATGAAACGGTGTTGAAAAACATGAAGAGCATGAAAACGTGCAAAAAATATGAAGAGCTTCAAAAGGCGTCAAAAATATGAGGAGCATGAAACGGTCTGACAAATATGAGGAGCATGAAACGGTCTGACAAATATGTGGAGCATGAATCGGTCTGAAAAATATGAGGAGCATGAACGGTGTTGAAAAACATGAAGAGCATGAAAAGATGTGAAAAATATAAAGAGCTTCAAAAGGTGTCAAAAATATGAGGAGCATGAAACGGTCTGAAAAATATGAGGAGTACGAAACCGTCTGAAAAATATGAGGTGCATGAACGGTGTTGAAAAACATGAAGAGCATGAAAAGGTGGGAAAAGTATGAAGAGCTTCAAAAGGTGTCAAAATATGAGGAGCATTAAACGATCTGAAAATTATGAGGAGCATGATACGGTGTTGAAAAACATGCAGAGAAGGAAAATGTGTGAAAAATATGAAAAGCTTCAAAGGTGTCAAAAATATGAGGAGCATGAAACGGTCTGAAAAATATGAGGGGCATGAAACGGTGTTGAAAAACATGAAGAGCATGAAAAGTTGCGAAAAATATGAAGAGCTTCAAAAGATGTCAAAAATATGAGGAGCATGAAACGCTCTGAAAAATATGAGGAGTATGAAACGGTCTGAAAAATATGAGGAGCATGAAACGGTGTTGAAAAACATGAAGAGCATTATAAGGTGTGAAAAAAATGAAGAGCTTCAAAGGTGTCAAATATGAGGAGCATGAAACGGTCTGAATAATATGAGGAGCATCAAACGGTCTGAAAAATATGAGGAGCACGAAACGGTGTTGAAAAACATGAAGAGCATGAAAAGGTGTGAAAAGTATGAAGAGCTTCAACAGGTGTCAAAAATATGAGGAGCATGAAACGGTCTGAAAATTACTAGGAGCATGAAACGTGTTGAAAAACATGAACACCTTCAAAATGTGTCAAAAATATTAGGAACATGAAACTGTCTGCAAATTATGAGGAGCATGAAACGATCAGAAAAATACTAGGAGCATGAAATCGTATTGAAAAACATGAAGAGAATGAAAAGGTGTTAAAAATATGAAGAGCTTCAAAGGTGTCAAAAATATGAGGAGCATGAAACGGTGTGAAAAATATGAGGAGCATGAAACGGTGTTGAAAAACAGGAAGAGCATGAAAAGGTGTGAAAAATATGACGAGCTTGAAAAGGTGTCAGAAATATGAGGAGCATGAAACGGCGTGAAAAATATGAAGACCATGACACGGTGTTGAAAATCATGAAGAGCATGAAAATGTGCGAAAAATATGAAGAGCTTCAAAATCTGTCAAAAATATGAGGAGCATGAAACGGTGTTGAAAAACATGAAGAGCATGAAAACGTGCGAAAAATCTGAAGAGCTTCAAAAGGCGTCAAAAATATGAGGAGCATGAAACGGTCTGACAAATATGAGGAGCATGAAACGGTCTGAAAAAGATGAGGAGGATGAATCGGTCTGAAAAATTTGAGGAGCATGAACGGTGTTGAAAAACATGAAGAGCATGAAAAGATGTGAAAAATATAAAGAGCTTCAAAAGGTGTCAAAAATATGAGGAGCATGAAACTGTCTGAAAAATATGAGGAGTACGAAACGGTCTGAAAAATATGAGGTGCATGAACGGTGTTGAAAAACATGAAGAGCATGAAAAGGTGTGAAAAGTATGAAGAGCTTCAAAAGGTGTCAAAAATATGAGGAGCATTAAACGGTCTGAAAATTATGAGGAGCATGATACGGTGTTGAAAAACATGCAGAGAATGAAAATGTGTGAAAAATATGAAAAGCTTCAAAGGTGTCAAAAATATGAGGAGCATGAAACGGTCTAAAAATATGAGGGGCATGAAACGGTGTTGAAAAACATGAAGAGCATGAAAAGTTGCGAAAAATATGAAGAGCTTCAAAAGATGTCAAAAATATGAGGAGCTTGAAACGCTCTGAAAAATGTGAGGAGTATGAAACGGTCTGAAAAATATGAGGAGCATGAAACGGTGTTGAAAACGTGAAGAGCATGAAAAGGTGTGAAAATTATGAAGAGCTTAAAAAGGTGTCGTAAATACGAGCAGTATGAAACGGTCTGAAAAATATGAGGAAGATGAAACGGTGTTCAAAAATATGAAGGTCCTGAAAAGCTGTGAAAAATATTAAGAGCTTCAAAAGGTCTCAAAAATATGAGGAGCATGAATCGGTCTGAAAAATATGAGGAGCATGAAACGGTCTGAAAAATGTGAAGAGCATGAAAAGGTGTGAAAAATATGAGGAGCATGAAACGGTCTGAAAAATATGAGTAGCATGAATCGGTGTTGAAAAACATGAAGAGCATGAAAAGGTGTGAAAAATATGAAGAGCTTCAAAAGGTGTCAAAAATATGAGGAGCATGAAACCGTCTGAAAAATATGAGGAGCATGAATCGGTGTTGAAAAACATGAAGAGCATGAAAAGGTGTGAAAAATATGAAGAGCTTCAAAAGGTGCCAAAAATATGAGGAGTATGAAACGATCTGAAAAACATGAGCAGCATAAACGGTGTTGAAAAACATGAACAGCATGAAAAGGTATGAAAAATATGAAGAGCTTCAAAAGGTGTCAAAAATAGGAGGAGCATGAAACGGTGTGAAAAATATGAGGAGCATGAAAGGTTGAGAAATACGAGGAGCATTAAACGATCTGAAAAATATGAGGAGCATGAAACGGTGTTGAAAAACATGAAGAGCATGAAAAGGTGTGAAAAATATGAGGAGCTTCAAAAGGTGTCAGAAATATGAGGACCATCAAACGGTCTGAAATATATGAGGAGCATGAAACGGTGTTGAAAAACATGAAGAGCATGAAAAGTAGGAAAAATATGAAGAGCTTCAAAAGGTGTCAAAAAAAAATATGAGGAGCAGGAAACGGTCTGAAAAATATGAGGACCATGAAACGGTGTTGAAAAACATGAAGAGCATGAAACGGTGTGAAAAATATGAAGAGCTTCAAAAGGTGTCAAAAATATGAGGAGCATAAAACGGTCTGAAAAATATGAGGAGCATGAAAAGATATGAAAAGTATTAGGAGCATGAAACGGCCTGAAATATATGAGGAGCATGAAACAGTGTTGAAAAACATTAAGAGCATGAAAAGATGTGAAAGATATGAAGAGCTTCAAAAGGTGTCATAAATATGAGGAGGATGAAACGGTGTTGAAAAACATGAGGAGTATGAAACGGTGTTGAAAAACATGAAGAGCATGAAAAGGTATGAAAATTATGAGGAGCTTCAAAAGGTGTCAAAAATATGAGGAGCATGAAAAGGTGTGAAATATACGAGGAGCATGAAATGGTCTGAAAAATATGAGGAGCATGAAACGGTGTTGAAAATCATGAAGAGCATGAAAATTTGTGAAAAATATGAAGAACTTCAAATGTGTCAAATATATGATATGCATGAACGGTCTGAAAAATATTAGGAGCACGAAACGGTGTTGAAAAATATGAAGAGTGTGAAAAGGTGTGAAAAAAATGAAGAGTTTCAAAAGGTGTCAAAAATATGAGGAGCATGAAAATGTGTGAAATATATGAGGAGCATTAAACAGTCTGAAAACTATGAGGAGCATGAAACGGTGTTGAAAAACATGAAGACCAGGAAAAGCTGTGAAAAATATGAAGAGCTTCAAAAGGTGTCAAAATATGAGGAGCATGAAAAGTTGTGAAAAATATGAGGAGCATGAAAAGATGTGAAAAATAGGAGGAGCATGATACGGCCTGAAAAATATGAGGAGCATGAAAAGGTGTGAAAATTATGAGGAGCTTCAAAAGATGTCAAAAATATGAGGAGCATGAAACGGTCTGAAAAATATGAGGAGCATGAAACGGTGTTGAAAAACATGAAGAGCATGAAAAGGTGTGAAAAATATGAAGAACTTCAACAGGTATCAAAAATATGAAGAGGATGAAAAGGTCTGAAAAGTACTAGGAGCATGGAACGGTGTTGAAAAACATGAAGAGCTTCAAAACGTGTCAGAAATTTGAGGAACATGAAACGTTTTGAAAAATATGAGGAGCATCAAACGGTGTTGAAAAACATGAAGAGCATGAATAGGTGTGAAAAATATGAAGACCTTCAAAAGATGTCAAAATTATGAGGAGCATGAAAAGGTGTGAAAAATAAGAAGATCTTCAAAAAGTGTCAAATATATGAGAAGTATGAAACGGTCTGAAATATATGAGTAGCATGAAACAGTGTTGAAAAATATGAAGAGCATGAAAAGGTGTGAAAAATATGAAGAGCTTCAAAACGTGTCAGAAATTTGAGGAACAGGAAACGTCTTGAAAAATATGAGGAGCAAGAAACGGGGTTGAAAAACATGAAGACCATGAAAAGGTGTGAAAAATATTAAGAGCTTCAAACATGTCAAAAATATGAGGAGCATGAATCGGTCTGAAAAATATGAGGAGCATGAAACGATCTGAAAAATTGAAGAGCATGAAAATGTGTGAAAAATATGAGGAGAATGAAAAGGTGTTAAAAATATGAGGAGCATGAAACGGTCTGAAAAATATGAGGAGCATGAAACGGTGTTGAAAATCATGAAGAGCATGAAAAGGTGTGAAATATATGAAGAGCTTCAAAATGTGTCACATATATGAGAAGCCTGAAACGGTTTGAAATATACGAGGAGAACGAAACGGTGTTGAAAAATTTGAAGAGCATGAAAAGGTGTGAAAAATATGAAGAGCTTCAAAAGGTGTCAAAATATGAGGAGCATGAAAAGGTATGAAAAGTATGAGGAGCATGAAACGGCCTTAAATATTTGAAGAACATGAAACGGTGTTGAAAAACATGAAGAGCATGAAAGTGTGTGAAAAATATGAGGAGCATGAAACGGTCTGAAAAAGGTGAGGAGCATGAAACAGTGTTGAAAAACATGAAGAGCATGATAAGGTGTGAAAAATATGAAGAGCTTCAAAGGTGTCAAAAATATGAGGAGCATGAAACGGTCTGAAAAATATGAGGAGCATGAAACGGTGTTGAAAAACATGAAGAGCATGAAAAGGTTTGAAAAATATGAAGAGCTTCAACAGGTGTCAAAAATATGAGGAGCATGAAACGGTGTTGAAACACAAGAGCATGTAAAGGTGCGAAAAATATGAAGAGCTTCAAAAGGTGTCAAAAATATGAGGAGCAGGAAACGGTCTGAAAAATATGAGGAGCATGAAACGGTGTTGAAAAACATGAAGATCATCAAAAGGTGTCAAAATAAGAGAAGCATGAAACAGTCTGAAAAATATGAGTTGCATGAAACGGTGTTGAAAAACAAGAGCATGAAAAGGTGTGAAAAATATGAAGAGCTTCAAAAGGTGTCAAAAATATGAGGAGCAGGAAACGGTCTGAAAAATATGAGGACCATGAAACGGTGTTGAAAAACATGAAGAGCATGAAACATTTTGAAAAATATGAAGAGCTTCAAAAGGTGTCAAGTATGAGGAGCATGAAACGGTCTGAAAAATATGAGAAGCATGAAACGGCCTGAAAAATATGAGGAGCATGAAACGGTGTTGAAAAACATGAAGAGCATGAAACGGTGTGAAAAATAGGAAGAGCTTCAAAAGGTGTCAAAAATAGGAGGAGCATGAAACGGTCTGAAAAATATGAGGAGCATGAAAAGATATGAAAAGTATTAGGAGCATGAAACGGCCTGAAATATATGAGGAGCATGAAACAGTGTTGAAAAACATTAAGAGATTGAAAAGATGTGAAAGATATGAAGAGCTTCAAAAGGTGTCAAAAATATGAGGAGGATGAAACGGTGTTGAAAAACATGAGGAGTATGAAACGGTGTTGAAAAACATGAAGAGCATGAAAAGGTGTGAAAATTATGAGGAGCTTCAAAAGGTGTCAAAAATATGAGGAGCATGAAAAGGTGTGAAATATACGAAAAGCATGAAATGGTCTGAAAAATATGAGGAGCATGAAACGGTGTTGAAAATCATGAAGAGCATGAAAATTTGTGAAAAATATGAAGAACTTCAAATGTGTCAAATATATGATATGCATGAACGGTCTGAAAAATATGAGGAGCACGAAACGGTGTTGAAAAATATGAAGAGCGTGAAAAGGTGTGAAAAAAATGAGGAGTTTCAAAAGGTGTCAAAAATATGAGGAGCATGAAAATGTGTGAAATATATGAGGAGCATTAAACAGTCTGAAAACTATGAGGAGCTGAAACGGTGTTGAAAAACATGAAGACCAGGAAAAGCTGTGGAAAATATGAAGAGCTTCAAAAGGTGTCAAAATATGAGGAGCATGAAAAGTTGTGAAAAATATGAGGAGCATGAAAAGATGTGAAAAATAGGAGGAGCATGATATGGCCTGAAAAATATGAGGAGCATGAAAAGTTGTGAAAATTATGAGGAGCTTCAAAAGATGTCAAAAATATGAGGAGCATGACACGGTCAGAAAAATATGAGGAGCGTGAAAAGATATGAAAAGTATGAGGAGCATGAAACGGCCTGAAATATATGAGGAGCATGAAACGGTGTTGAAAAACATGAGGAGCATGAAAAGGTGTGAAAGATATGAAGAGCTTCAAAAGATGTCAAAAATATGAGGAGCATGAAACGGTCTAAAAATATGAGGGGCATGAAACGGTGTTGAAAAACATGAAGAGTATGAAACATTTTGAAAAATATGAAGAGCTTCAAAAGGTGTCAAATATGAGGAGCATGAAACGGTCTGAAAAATATGAGAAGCATGAAACGGCCTTAAAAATATGAGGAGCATGAAACGGTGTTGAAAAACATGAAGAGCATGAAAAGTGTGAAAAATATGAAGAGCTTCAAAGGTGTCAAAAATAGGAGGAGCATGAAACGGTCTGAAAAATATGAGGAGCATGAAACGGTCTGAAAAATACGAGTAGCATGAAACGGTGTTGAAAAACAAGAGCATGAAAAGGTGTGAAAAATATGAAGAGCTTCAAAAGGTGTCAAAAATATGAGGAGCAGGAAACGGTCTGAAAAATATGAGGACCATGAAACGGTGTTGAAAAACATGAAGAGCATGAAACGGTGTGAAAAATATGAAGAGCTTCAAAAGGTGTCAAAAATATGAGGAGCATAAAACGGTCTGAAAAATATGAGGAGCATGAAAAGATATGAAAAGTATTAGGAGCATGAAACGGCCTGAAATATATGAGGAGCATGAAACAGTGTTGAAAAACATTAAGAGCATGAAAAGATGTGAAAGATATGAAGAGCTTCAAAAGGTGTCATAAATATGAGGAGGATGAAACGGTGTTGAAAAACATGAGGAGTATGAAACGGTGTTGAAAAACATGAAGAGCATGAAAAGGTATGAAAATTATGAGGAGCTTCAAAAGGTGTCAAAAATATGAGGAGCATGAAACGGTGTGAAATATACGAGGAGCATGAAATGGTCTGAAAAATATGAGGAGCATGAAACGGTGTTGAAAATCATGAAGAGCATGAAAATTTGTGAAAAATATGAAGAACTTCAAATGTGTCAAATATATGATATGCATGAACGGTCTGAAAAATATTAGGAGCACGAAACGGTGTTGAAAAATATGAAGAGTGTGAAAAGGTGTGAAAAAAATGAAGAGTTTCAAAAGGTGTCAAAAATATGAGGAGCATGAAAATGTGTGAAATATATGAGGAGCATTAAACAGTCTGAAAACTATGAGGAGCATGAAACGGTGTTGAAAAACATGAAGACCAGGAAAAGCTGTGAAAAATATGAAGAGCTTCAAAAGGTGTCAAAATATGAGGAGCATGAAAAGTTGTGAAAAATATGAGGAGCATGAAAAGATGTGAAAAATAGGAGGAGCATGATACGGCCTGAAAAATATGAGGAGCATGAAAAGGTGTGAAAATTATGAGGAGCTTCAAAAGATGTCAAAAATATGAGGAGCATGAAACGGTCTGAAAAATATGAGGAGCATGAAACGGTGTTGAAAAACATGAAGAGCATGAAAAGGTGTGAAAAATATGAAGAACTTCAACAGGTATCAAAAATATGAAGAGGATGAAAAGGTCTGAAAAGTACTAGGAGCATGGAACGGTGTTGAAAAACATGAAGAGCTTCAAAACGTGTCAGAAATTTGAGGAACATGAAACGTTTTGAAAAATATGAGGAGCATCAAACGGTGTTGAAAAACATGAAGAGCATGAATAGGTGTGAAAAATATGAAGACCTTCAAAAGATGTCAAAATTATGAGGAGCATGAAAAGGTGTGAAAAATAAGAAGATCTTCAAAAAGTGTCAAATATATGAGAAGTATGAAACGGTCTGAAATATATGAGTAGCATGAAACAGTGTTGAAAAATATGAAGAGCATGAAAAGGTGTGAAAAATATGAAGAGCTTCAAAACGTGTCAGAAATTTGAGGAACAGGAAACGTCTTGAAAAATATGAGGAGCAAGAAACGGGGTTGAAAAACATGAAGACCATGAAAAGGTGTGAAAAATATTAAGAGCTTCAAACATGTCAAAAATATGAGGAGCATGAATCGGTCTGAAAAATATGAGGAGCATGAAACGATCTGAAAAATTGAAGAGCATGAAAATGTGTGAAAAATATGAGGAGAATGAAAAGGTGTTAAAAATATGAGGAGCATGAAACGGTCTGAAAAATATGAGGAGCATGAAACGGTGTTGAAAATCATGAAGAGCATGAAAAGGTGTGAAATATATGAAGAGCTTCAAAATGTGTCACATATATGAGAAGCCTGAAACGGTTTGAAATATACGAGGAGAACGAAACGGTGTTGAAAAATTTGAAGAGCATGAAAAGGTGTGAAAAATATGAAGAGCTTCAAAAGGTGTCAAAATATGAGGAGCATGAAAAGGTATGAAAAGTATGAGGAGCATGAAACGGCCTTAAATATTTGAAGAACATGAAACGGTGTTGAAAAACATGAAGAGCATGAAAGTGTGTGAAAAATATGAGGAGCATGAAACGGTCTGAAAAAGGTGAGGAGCATGAAACAGTGTTGAAAAACATGAAGAGCATGATAAGGTGTGAAAAATATGAAGAGCTTCAAAGGTGTCAAAAATATGAGGAGCATGAAACGGTCTGAAAAATATGAGGAGCATGAAACGGTGTTGAAAAACATGAAGAGCATGAAAAGGTTTGAAAAATATGAAGAGCTTCAACAGGTGTCAAAAATATGAGGAGCATGAAACGGTGTTGAAACACAAGAGCATGTAAAGGTGTGAAAAATATGAAGAGCATGAAACGGTGTTGAAAAACATGAAGATCATCAAAAGGTGTCAAAATAAGAGAAGCATGAAACAGTCTGAAAAATATGAGTTGCATGAAACGGTGTTGAAAAACAAGAGCATGAAAAGGTGTGAAAAATATGAAGAGCTTCAAAAGGTGTCAAAAATATGAGGAGCAGGAAACGGTCTGAAAAATATGAGGACCATGAAACGGTGTTGAAAAACATGAAGAGCATGAAACATTTTGAAAAATATGAAGAGCTTCAAAAGGTGTCAAGTATGAGGAGCATGAAACGGTCTGAAAAATATGAGAAGCATGAAACGGCCTGAAAAATATGAGGAGCATGAAACGGTGTTGAAAAACATGAAGAGCATGAAACGGTGTGAAAAATAGGAAGAGCTTCAAAAGGTGTCAAAAATAGGAGGAGCATGAAACGGTCTGAAAAATATGAGGAGCATGAAAAGATATGAAAAGTATTAGGAGCATGAAACGGCCTGAAATATATGAGGAGCATGAAACAGTGTTGAAAAACATTAAGAGTTTGAAAAGATGTGAAAGATATGAAGAGCTTCAAAAGGTGTCAAAAATATGAGGAGGATGAAACGGTGTTGAAAAACATGAGGAGTATGAAACGGTGTTGAAAAACATGAAGAGCATGAAAAGGTGTGAAAATTATGAGGAGCTTCAAAAGGTGTCAAAAATATGAGGAGCATGAAAAGGTGTGAAATATACGAAAAGCATGAAATGGTCTGAAAAATATGAGGAGCATGAAACGGTGTTGAAAATCATGAAGAGCATGAAAATTTGTGAAAAATATGAAGAACTTCAAATGTGTCAAATATATGATATGCATGAACGGTCTGAAAAATATGAGGAGCACGAAACGGTGTTGAAAAATATGAAGAGCGTGAAAAGGTGTGAAAAAAATGAGGAGTTTCAAAAGGTGTCAAAAATATGAGGAGCATGAAAATGTGTGAAATATATGAGGAGCATTAAACAGTCTGAAAACTATGAGGAGCTGAAACGGTGTTGAAAAACATGAAGACCAGGAAAAGCTGTGGAAAATATGAAGAGCTTCAAAAGGTGTCAAAATATGAGGAGCATGAAAAGTTGTGAAAAATATGAGGAGCATGAAAAGATGTGAAAAATAGGAGGAGCATGATATGGCCTGAAAAATATGAGGAGCATGAAAAGTTGTGAAAATTATGAGGAGCTTCAAAAGATGTCAAAAATATGAGGAGCATGACACGGTCAGAAAAATATGAGGAGCGTGAAAAGATATGAAAAGTATGAGGAGCATGAAACGGCCTGAAATATATGAGGAGCATGAAACGGTGTTGAAAAACATGAGGAGCATGAAAAGGTGTGAAAGATATGAAGAGCTTCAAAAGATGTCAAAAATATGAGGAGCATGAAACGGTCTGAAAAATATGAGGAGAATGAAACGGTGTTGAAAAACATGAAGAGCATGAAAAGGTGTGAAAATTATGAAGAGCTTCATAACGTGTCAAATACATGAGGAGCCTGAAACGGTCTGAAATATATCAGGAGCATGAAATGCCATTGAAAAACATGAAGAGCATGAAAAGCTGTGAAAATATGAAGAGCTTCAAAAGGTGTCAAAAATATGAGGAGCATGCAACGGTCTGAACAATATAAAGAGCAAGAATTGGTCTGAAAAATATAAAGAGCATGAAACGGTGTAGAAAAACATGAAGAGCATGAAAAGGTGTGAAAAATATGAAGAGCTTCAAAAGGTGTCAAAAGTAAAAGGAGCATGAAACGGTCTGAAAAATATGAGGAGCATGAAACGGTCTGAAAATTATGAGGAGCATGAAACAGTGTTGAAAAACATGAAGAGCATGAAAAGCTGTAAAAATATGAAGAGCTTCAAAAGGTGTCAAAAATATGAGGAGCATGAAATGGTCTGAAAAATATGAGGAGCATGAAACGGTCTGAAAAATATGAGGAGCATGAAACGGTGTTGAAAAACATGAAGACCATGAAAAGGTGTGAAAAATATGAGGAGCATGAAACGGTCTTAAAAATATGAGCAGCATGAAACGGTGTTGAAAAACATGAAGACCATGAAAAGGTGTGAAAAATATGAAGAGTTTCAAAAGGTGTCAAAAATAGGAGGAGCATGAAAATGTATGAAAAGTATGAGGAGCATGAAAAGGCCTGAAAAATATGAGGAGCATGAAACGGTGTTGAAAAACATGAAGAGCATGAAAAGGTGTGAAAATTATGAAGAGCTACAAAAGGTGTCAAAAATATGAGGAGCATGAAACGGTCTGAAAAATATGAGGAGCTTGAATCGGTCTGAGAAATATGAGGAGCATGAAAAGGAGTGAAAAATATGAAGAGCTACAAAAGGTGTAAAAATATGAGGAGCGTGATACGGTCTGAACAATATTAGGAACATGAAACAATGTTGAAAAACATGAAGAGCTTCAAAATGTGTCAGAAATGTGAGGAGCATGAAACGGTCTGAAAAATATGAGGAGCATGAAATGGTGTTGAAAAACATGCAGAGCATGAAGAGGTGCGAAAAATATGAAGAGCTTCAAAAGGTGTCAAAAATATGAGGAGCATGAAACGCTCTGACAAATATGAGGAGCATGAAACGGCCTGAAAAATCTGAGGAGCATGAAACGGTGTTGAAAAACATGAAGAGCATGAAAAGGTGTGAAAAATGTGAAGAGCTTCAAAAGGTGTCAAATATATGAAGAGCATGAAACGGTCTGAAAAATATGAGGAGCATGAAACGGTCTGAAAGATATAATTAGCATGAAACGGTGTTGAAAAACATGAAGAGCATGAAAAGGTGTGAAAAATATGAAGAGCTTCAAAATGTATCAGAAATATGTGGAGCATCAAACGGTCTGAAAAATATGAGGAGCATGAAACGGTGTTGAAAAACATGAAGTGCTTGAAAAAGTGTGAAAAATATGAAGAGCTTCAAAAGGTGTCAAAAATATGAAGAGCATGAAAATTTGTTAAAAATATGAGGAGCATGAAAAGATGTGAAATACATGAGGAGCATGAAAAGGTCTGAAAAATATGAGCAGCATGAAACGGTGATGAAAAACATGAAGACCATGAAAAGGTGTGAAAAATATGAGGAGCATGACACGGTCTGAAATATATGAGGAGCATGAAACAGTGTTGAAAAACATTAACAGCATGAAAAGATGTGAAAGATATGAAGAGCTTCAAAAGGTGTCAAAAATATGAGGAGGATGAACCTGTCTGAAAAATATGAGGAGCATGAAACGGTGTTGAAAAACATGAAGAGCATAAAACGGTGTGAAAAATATGAATAGCTTCAAAAGGTGTCAAGAATATGAGGAGCATGACACGGTCAGAAAAATATGAGGAGCGTGAAAAGATATGAAAAGTATGAGGAGCATGAAACGGCCTGAAATATATGAGGAGCATGAAACGGTGTTGAAAAACATGAAGAGCATGAAAAGGTGTGAAAATTATGAAGAGCTTCATAACGTGTCAAAAATAGGAGGAGCATGAAAAGGTATGAAAAGTATGAGGAGCATGAAATGGCCTGAAAAATATGAGGAGCATGAAACGTTGTTGAAAAACATGAAGAGCATGAAAGTGTGTGAAAAATATGAGGAACATGAAACGGTCTGAAAAATTTGAGGAGGATGAAACGGTGTTGAAAAACATGAAGATCTTCAAAGGTGTCAAAATAAGAGGAGCATGAAATGGTCTGAAAAATATGAGGAGCATGAAACGGTGTTGAAAAACAGGAAGAACATGAAAATGTGTGAAAAATATGAAGAACTTCAACAGGTATCACAAATATGAGGAGGATGAAACGGTCTGAAAAGTACTAGGTGCATGAAACGGTGTTGAAAAACATGAAGAGCTTCAAAATGTGTCAAAAATATGAGGAGCATGACACGGTCTGAAAAATATGAGGAGCATGAAACGGTGTTGAAAAACATGAAGAGCATGAAAACGTGCAAAAAATATGAAGAGCTTCAAAAGGCGTCAAAAATATGAGGAGCATGAAACGGTCTGACAAATATGAGGAGCATGAAACGGTCTGACAAATATGTGGAGCATGAATCGGTCTGAAAAATATGAGGAGCATGAACGGTGTTGAAAAACATGAAGAGCATGAAAAGATGTGAAAAATATAAAGAGCTTCAAAAGGTGTCAAAAATATGAGGAGCATGAAACGGTCTGAAAAATATGAGGAGTACGAAACCGTCTGAAAAATATGAGGTGCATGAACGGTGTTGAAAAACATGAAGAGCATGAAAAGGTGGGAAAAGTATGAAGAGCTTCAAAAGGTGTCAAAATATGAGGAGCATTAAACGATCTGAAAATTATGAGGAGCATGATACGGTGTTGAAAAACATGCAGAGAAGGAAAATGTGTGAAAAATATGAAAAGCTTCAAAGGTGTCAAAAATATGAGGAGCATGAAACGGTCTGAAAAATATGAGGGGCATGAAACGGTGTTGAAAAACATGAAGAGCATGAAAAGTTGCGAAAAATATGAAGAGCTTCAAAAGATGTCAAAAATATGAGGAGCATGAAACGCTCTGAAAAATATGAGGAGTATGAAACGGTCTGAAAAATATGAGGAGCATGAAACGGTGTTGAAAAACATGAAGAGCATTATAAGGTGTGAAAAAAATGAAGAGCTTCAAAGGTGTCAAATATGAGGAGCATGAAACGGTCTGAATAATATGAGGAGCATCAAACGGTCTGAAAAATATGAGGAGCACGAAACGGTGTTGAAAAACATGAAGAGCATGAAAAGGTGTGAAAAGTATGAAGAGCTTCAACAGGTGTCAAAAATATGAGGAGCATGAAACGGTCTGAAAATTACTAGGAGCATGAAACGTGTTGAAAAACATGAACACCTTCAAAATGTGTCAAAAATATTAGGAACATGAAACTGTCTGCAAATTATGAGGAGCATGAAACGATCAGAAAAATACTAGGAGCATGAAATCGTATTGAAAAACATGAAGAGAATGAAAAGGTGTTAAAAATATGAAGAGCTTCAAAGGTGTCAAAAATATGAGGAGCATGAAACGGTGTGAAAAATATGAGGAGCATGAAACGGTGTTGAAAAACAGGAAGAGCATGAAAAGGTGTGAAAAATATGACGAGCTTGAAAAGGTGTCAGAAATATGAGGAGCATGAAACGGCGTGAAAAATATGAAGACCATGACACGGTGTTGAAAATCATGAAGAGCATGAAAATGTGCGAAAAATATGAAGAGCTTCAAAATCTGTCAAAAATATGAGGAGCATGAAACGGTGTTGAAAAACATGAAGAGCATGAAAACGTGCGAAAAATCTGAAGAGCTTCAAAAGGCGTCAAAAATATGAGGAGCATGAAACGGTCTGACAAATATGAGGAGCATGAAACGGTCTGAAAAAGATGAGGAGGATGAATCGGTCTGAAAAATTTGAGGAGCATGAACGGTGTTGAAAAACATGAAGAGCATGAAAAGATGTGAAAAATATAAAGAGCTTCAAAAGGTGTCAAAAATATGAGGAGCATGAAACTGTCTGAAAAATATGAGGAGTACGAAACGGTCTGAAAAATATGAGGTGCATGAACGGTGTTGAAAAACATGAAGAGCATGAAAAGGTGTGAAAAGTATGAAGAGCTTCAAAAGGTGTCAAAAATATGAGGAGCATTAAACGGTCTGAAAATTATGAGGAGCATGATACGGTGTTGAAAAACATGCAGAGAATGAAAATGTGTGAAAAATATGAAAAGCTTCAAAGGTGTCAAAAATATGAGGAGCATGAAACGGTCTAAAAATATGAGGGGCATGAAACGGTGTTGAAAAACATGAAGAGCATGAAAAGTTGCGAAAAATATGAAGAGCTTCAAAAGATGTCAAAAATATGAGGAGCTTGAAACGCTCTGAAAAATGTGAGGAGTATGAAACGGTCTGAAAAATATGAGGAGCATGAAACGGTGTTGAAAACGTGAAGAGCATGAAAAGGTGTGAAAATTATGAAGAGCTTAAAAAGGTGTCGTAAATACGAGCAGTATGAAACGGTCTGAAAAATATGAGGAAGATGAAACGGTGTTCAAAAATATGAAGGTCCTGAAAAGCTGTGAAAAATATTAAGAGCTTCAAAAGGTCTCAAAAATATGAGGAGCATGAATCGGTCTGAAAAATATGAGGAGCATGAAACGGTCTGAAAAATGTGAAGAGCATGAAAAGGTGTGAAAAATATGAGGAGCATGAAACGGTCTGAAAAATATGAGTAGCATGAATCGGTGTTGAAAAACATGAAGAGCATGAAAAGGTGTGAAAAATATGAAGAGCTTCAAAAGGTGTCAAAAATATGAGGAGCATGAAACCGTCTGAAAAATATGAGGAGCATGAATCGGTGTTGAAAAACATGAAGAGCATGAAAAGGTGTGAAAAATATGAAGAGCTTCAAAAGGTGCCAAAAATATGAGGAGTATGAAACGATCTGAAAAACATGAGCAGCATAAACGGTGTTGAAAAACATGAACAGCATGAAAAGGTATGACAAATATGAAGAGCTTCAAAAGGTGTCAAAAATAGGAGGAGCATGAAACGGTGTGAAAAATATGAGGAGCATGAAAGGTTGAGAAAAATACGAGGAGCATTAAACGATCTGAAAAATATGAGGAGCATGAAACGGTGTTGAAAAACATGAAGAGCATGAAAAGGTGTGAAAAATATGAGGAGCTTCAAAAGGTGTCAGAAATATGAGGACCATCAAACGGTCTGAAATATATGAGGAGCATGAAACGGTGTTGAAAAACATGAAGAGCATGAAAAGTAGGAAAAATATGAAGAGCTTCAAAAGGTGTCAAAAATAGGAGGAGCATGAAAAGGTATGAAAAGTATGAGGAGCATGAAAAGGCCTGAAAAATATGAGGAGCATGAAACGGTGTTGAAAAACATGAAGAGCATGAAAAGGTGTGAAAATTATGAAGAGCTTCAAAAGGTGTCAAAAATATGAGGAGCATGAAACGGTCTGAAAAATATGAGGAGCTTGAATCGGTCTGAGAAATATGAGGAGCATGAAAATGTGTGAAAAATATGAAGAGCTACAAAAGGTGTAAAAATATGAGGAGCATGATACGGTCTGAACAATATTAGGAACATGAAACAATGTTGAAAAACATGAAGAGCTTCAAAATGTGTCAGAAATATGAGGAGCATGAAACGGCCTGAAAAATATGAGGAGCATGAAATGGTGTTGAAAAACATGAAGAGCATGAATAGGTGTGAAAAATATGAAGAGCTTCAAAAGGTGTCAAATATATGAAGAGCAAGAAAATGTCTGAAAAATATGAGGAGAATGAAACGGTCTGAAAAATATAATTAGCATGAAACGGTGTTGAAAAACACGAAGAGCATGAAAATGTGTGAAAAATATGAAGAGCTTCAAAATGTATCAGAAATATGTGGACCATCAAACGGTCTGAAAAATATGAGGAGCATGAAACGGTGTTGAAAAACATGAAGAGCATGAATCGGTGTGAAAAATATGAAGAGCTTCAAAAGGTGTCAAAAATATGAGGAGCATGAAAATTTGTTAAAAATATGAGGAGCATGAAAAGATGTGAAATACATGAGGAGCATGAAAAGGTCTGAAAAATATGAGCAGCATGAAACGGTGATGAAAAACATGAAGACCATGAAAAGGTGTGAAAAATATGAAGAGCTTCAAAAGGTGTCAAAAATATGAGGAGCATGACACGGTCTGAAAAATATGAGGAGCAAGAAACGGTGTTGAAAAACATGAAGAATAAGAAAATGTGTCAAAAATATGAGGAGCATGAAACGGTCTGAATAATTTGAGGAGCATGAAACGGTGTTGAAAAACATGAAGATTCAAAAGGTGTCAAAATAAGAGGAGCATGAAACGGTCTGAAAAATATTAGGAGCATGAAACGGAGTTGAAAAACAGGAAGAACATGAAAATGTGTGAAAAATATGAAGAACTTCAACAGGTATCAAAAATATGAGGAGGATGAAATGGTCTGAAAAGTACTAGGAGCATGAAACGGTGTTGAAAAACATGAAGAGCTTCAAAATGTGTCAAAAATATGAGGAGCATGACACGGTCTGAAAAATATGAAGAGCATGAAACGGTGTTGAAAAACATGAATAGCATGAAAACGTGTGAAAAATATGAAGAGCTTCAAAAGGAGTCAAAAATATGCGGAGCATGAAACGGTCTGACAAATATGAGGAGCACGAAGGATCTGAAAAATGTGAGGAGCATGAAACAGTGTTGAAAAACATGAAGAGCATGAAAAGGTGTGAAAAATATGAAGAGTTTCAAAAGGTAACATAAATATGAGGAGCATGAAACGGTCTGAAAAATACGAGTAGCATGAAACGGTGTTGGAAAACATGAAGAGCATGAAACATTTTGTAAAATATGAAGAGCTTCAAAAGGTGTCAAAACATGAGGAGTATGAAACGGTCTGAAAAATAGGAGAAGCATGAAACGGTGTTGAAAAACATGAAGAGCATGAAAAGGAGTGAAAAATATGAAGAGTTTCAAAGGTGTCAAAAATTTGAGGAGCATGAAACGCTCTGACAAATATGAGGAGCAAGAAATGGGCTGAAAAATATGAGGAGCATGAAACGGTGTTGAAAAACATGAAGAGCATGAAAGTGTGTGAAAACTATGAGGAGCATGAAACGGTCTGAAAAATTTGAGGAGCATGAAACGGTGTTGAAAAACATGAAGATCTTCAAAAGGTGTCAAAATAAGAGGAGCATGAAACGGTCTGAAAAATATAAGGAGCATGAAACGGTGTTGAAAAACAGGAAGAGCATGAAAATGTGTGAAAAATATGAAGAACTTCAACAGGTATCAAAAATATGAAGAGGATGAAACGGTCTGAAAAGTACTAGGAGCATGAAACTGTGTTGAAAAACATGAAGAGCTTCAAAAGGTATCAAAAATATGAGGAGCATGACATGGTCTGAAAAATACGAGTAGCATGAAACGGTTTTGAAAAACATGAAGAGCATGAAACATTTTGAAAAATATGAAGAGCTTCAAAAGGTGTCAAAATATGAGGAGCATGAAACGGTCTGAAAAATATGAGGAGCATGAAAGGGCCTGAAAAATATGAGGAGCATGAAACGGTGTTGAAAAACATGAAGAGCATGAAAAGGTGTGAAAAATATGAAGAGCTTCAACAGGTGTGAAAAATATGAGGAGGATGAAAGTGTCTGAAAAATATGAGGAGCATGAAACGGTTTTGAAAAACATGAAGAGCATGAAAAGGTGTGAAAAATATGAGGAGCATGAAACGGTCTGAAAAATATGAGGAACATGAAACAGTGTTTAAAAACATGAAGAGCATGAAGAGGTGTGAAAAATATGAGGAGTTTCAAAAGGTGTCAGAAATATGAGGACCATGAAACGGCCTGAAAAATATGAGGAACATGAAACTGTGTTGAAAACATGAAGAGCATGAAAAGGTGTGAAAAATATGAAGAGCTTCAACAGGTGTCAGAAATATGAGGAGCATGAAACGACCTGAAAAATATGAGGAGCATGAAATGGTGTTGAAAAACATAAAGAGCATGAAAAGGTGTGAAAAGTATGAAGAGCTTCAAAAGGTGTCAGAAATATGAGGAGCATGAAAGGGCCTGAAAAATATGAGGAGCATGAAACGGTCTGAAAAATATGAGGGGCATGAAATGGTGTTGAAAAAAATGAAGAGCATGAAAAGGTGCGAAATATATGAAGAGCTTCAAAAGGTGTCGAAAATATGAGGAGCATGAAACGCTCTGACAAATATGAGGAGCAAGGAACGGTCTGAAAAATATGAGGAGCATGAAACGGTGTTGAAAAACATGAAGAGCATGAAAAGGTGTGAAAAATGTGAAGAGCTTCAAAAGGTGTCAAAAATATGAGGAGCATGAAAATGTGTGAAAAATATGAGGAGCATGAAAAGATGTGAAATATATGAGGAGCATGAAAAGGTCTGAAAAATATGAGCAGCATGAATCGGTCTGAAAAATATGAGGAGCATGAACGGTGTTGAAAAACATGAAGAGCATGAAAAGATGTGAAAAATATAAAGAGCTTCAAAAGGTGTCAAAAATATGAGGAGCATGACACGGTCTGAAAAATATGAGGAGCAAGAAAAGGTATGAAAGATATAATTAGCATGAAACGGTGTTGAAAAACATGAGAGCATGAAAGTGTGTGAAAAATATGAGGAACATGAAACGGTCTGAAAAATTTGAGGAGCATGAAACGGTGTTGAAAAACATGAAGATCTTCAAAAGGTGTCAAAATAAGAGGAGCATGAAACGGTCTGAAAAATATGAGGAATATGAATCGGTGTTGAGAAACAGGAAAAACATGAAAATGTGTGAAAAATATGAAGAATTTCAACAGGTATCACAAATATGAGGAGGATGAAACGGTCTGAAAAGTACTAGGAGCATGAAACGGTGTTGAAAAACATGAAGAGCTTCAAAATGTGTCAAAAATATGAGGAGCATGACACGGTCTGAAAAATATGAGGAGCATGAAACGGTGTTGAAAAACATGAAGAGCATGAAAACGTGCGAAAAATATGAAGAGCTTCAAAAGCCGTCAAATATATGAGGAGCATGAAACGGTCTGACAAATATGAGGAGCACGAAACGGTCTGAAAAATGTGCGGAGCATGAAACGGTGTTGAAAAACATGAAGAGCATGATAAGGTGTGAAAAATATGAAGAGCTTCAAAGGTGTCAAAAATATGAGGAACATGAAACGGTGTTGAAAAACCTGAAAAGCATGAAAAGGTGTGAAAAATATGAAGAGTTTCAAAAAGGTATCAAAAATATGAGGAGCAAGAAACGGTCTGAACAATACGAGTATCATGAAACGGTGTTGAAAAACATGAAGAGCATGAAACATTTTGTAAAATATGAAGAGCTTCAAAAGGTGTCAGAAATATGAGGACCATCAAACGGTCTGAAATATATGAGGAGCATGAAACGGTGTTGAAAAACATGAAGAGCATGAAAAGGTGTGAAAAATATGAAGAGCTTCAAAAGGTGTCAAAAATAGGAGGAGCATGAAAAGGTATGAAAAGTATGAGGAGCATGAAACGGCCTGAAAAATATGAGGAGCATGAAACGGTGTTGAAAAACTTGAAGAGCATAAAAGTGTGTGAAAAATATGTGGAACATGAAACGGTCTGAAAAATTTGAAGAGCATGAAACGGTGTTGAAAAACATGAAGATCTTCAAAAGGTGTCAAAATAAGAGGAGCATGAAACGGTCTGAAAACTATGAGGAGCATGAAACGGTGTTGAAAATATGAAAAGCATGATAAGGTGTGGAAAATATGAAGAGCTTCAAAAGGTGTCAAAAATTTGAGGAGCATGAATCGGTCTGAAAAATATGAGGAGCATGAAACGGTCTGAAAATTATGAGGAGCATGAAACGTTGTTGCAAAACATTAAGAGCAGGAAAATGTGTGAAAGATATGAAAAGTTTCAAAATGTGTCAAAATATGAGGAGCATGAAACGGTCTGAGAAATATGAGGAACATGAAACGGTCTGAAAAATATGAAGAGCAAGAAAAGTTGAGAGAAATATGAAGAGCATGAAAAGGTCTGAAAAATATGAGGAGCATGAAAAGGTCTGAAAAATATGAATAGCCTGAAAAGGTGTGAAAAATTTGAAGAGCATGAAAAGGTGTGAAAAATAGGAGGAGCACGAAAAGGTGTGCAAAATACGAGGAGCATGAAAAGGTGTGAAAAATATGAAGGGCATGAAAATGTGTGAAAAATACGAGGAGCAGGAAAAGGTGTGAAAAATACGAGGAGCATGAAATGGTCTGAAAAATATGAGGCACATGATACGGTTTGAAAAATACGAGGAGCATGAAAAGGTGTGAAAAATATGAAGAGCATGAAAAGGTGTGAAAAATATGAAGAGCATGAAAAGGTGTGAAAAATACGAGGAGCTAGAATAGGTCTGAAAAACACGAGGAAGATCCAAATATCTGAATCATATGAAGAGCCTGAAAAGGTGTGAAAATATGAAGAGCATGAAAAGGTCTGAAAAACATGACGAGCACGAAAAGGTGTGAAAAATAGGAGGAGCACGAAAAGGTGTGCAAAATACGAAGAGCATGAAATGGTGTGAAAAATACCAGGAGCATGAAAAGGTGTGAAAATTATGAGGAGCATGAAAAGGTGTGAAGAATACGAGGAGCATTAAACGGTCTGAAAAATATGAGGAACATGAAACGGTGTTCAAAAACATGAAGAGCATGGAAAGGTGTGAAAAATATGAAGAGCTGCAAAAAGTGTCAATAATATGAGGAGAATTAAAAGGTGTGAAAAATATGAGTAGCATGAATAGTTGTGAAAAATATGAGGAGCATGAAATGGTCTGAAAAATATGAGGAGTATGAAACGGTGTTGAAATGCATGAAGAGCTTGAAAATGCGTGAAAAATATGAAGAGCTTCAAAACGTGTCAGAAATATGAGGAGTATGAAACGGTCTGAAAAATATGAAGAGCGTGACACGGTGTTGAAAAACATGAAGAGCATGAAAAGGTGTGAAAAATATGAAGAGCTTCAAAAGGTGTCAGAAATATGAGGAGCATGAAACGGTCTGAAAAATATGAGGAGCATGAAACAGTGTTGAAATATATGAAGAGCATGAAAAGGTGTGAAAAATATGAAGAGCTTCAATAGGTGTAAAAATATGAGGAGTATGTAAAGATGTGAAAAATATGAGGAGCTTGAAACGGTGTTCAAAAACATGAAGAGCATGAAAAGCTGTGAAAAATATGAAGAGCTTCAAAAGGTGTCAAAATATGAGGAGCATGAAACGATATAAAAAATATGAGGAGAATGAAACGGTGTTGAAAAACATTAAGAGCAAGAAAAGGTGTGAACGATATGAAGAGCTTCAAAAGGTGTCAAAATATGAGGAGGATGAAAGTGTCTGAAAATATGAGGAGCATGAAACGGTGTTAAAAATATGAAGAGCTTCAAAAGGTGTCAAAAATATGAAGAGCATGAAACGGTGTTAAAAATATGAAGAGCAACAAAAAGTGTAAAAATATGAGGAGCATTAAAAGGTGTGAAAAATATGAGGAGCTTGAAATGTTGTAAAAAATAAGAGGAGCATGAAACGGTCTGAAAAATGTGAGGAGCATGAAACGGTGTTGAAAAACATGAAGAGCATGAAAATTTGTGAAAAATATGAAGAACTTCAAATGTGTCAAATATATGAGATGCATGAAACGATCTGAAAAATATGAGGAGCACGAAACGGTGTTGAAAAATGTGAAGAGCATGAAACGGTGTTGAAAAACATGAAGAGCATGAAAATTTGTGAAAAATATGAAGAACTTCAAACGTGTCAAATATATGAGATGCATGAAACGATCTGAAAAATATGAGGAGCACGAAACGGTGTTGAAAAATGTGAAGAGCATGAAAAGGTGTGAAAATTATGAAGAGCTTCAAAAGGTGTCAAAAATATGAGGAGCATGAAAAGGTGTGAAATATACGAGGAGAATTAAACAGTCTGAAAACTATGAGGAGCATGAAACGGTGTTGAAAAACATGAAGAGCATGAAAGGTGTGAAAAATATGGAGAGCTTAAAAAGGTGTCAGAAATAAGAGGAGCATGAAACGACCTGAAAAATATGAGGAGCATGAAACGGTCTGAAAAATATGAGGAGCATGAAACGGTGTTGAAAACCATGAAGAGCATGAAAAGGTGTGAAAAATATGAAGAGCTTCAAATGTGTCAAAAATATGAGGAGTATGAAACGGTCTGAAAAATATGAGGAGCATGAAACTGTGTTGAAAAACATGAAGAGCATGAAAATGTGTGAAAAATATGAAGAGCTTCATTAGGTGTCAAAAATATGACGAGCATGAAAAGTTGTGAAAAATACTAGGAGCATTAGACGGTCTGAAAAATATGAGGAGCATGAAACGGTGTTGAAAAACGTGAAGAGCATGAAAAGGTGTGAGAAACATGAAGAGCTTCAAAAGGTGTCAAAAATATGAGGAGCATTAAAAGGTGTGAAAAATATGAGGAGCATTAAAAGGTGTGAAGAATACGAGGAGCATTAAACGGTCTGAAAAATATGAGGAACATGAAACGGTGTTCAAAAACATGAAGAGCATGAAAAGGTGTGAAAAATATGAAGAGCTTCATTAGGTGTCAAAAATATGACGAGCATGAAAAGTTGTGAAAAATACTAGGAGCATTAGACGGTCTGAAAAATATGAGGAGCATGAAACGGTGTTGAAAAACGTGAAGAGCATGAAAAGGTGTGAGAAACATGAAGAGCTTCAAAAGGTGTCAAAAATATGAGGAGCATTAAAAGGTGTGAAAAATATGAGGAGCAT
>NC_057406.1:42128388-42288572 GCF_019320065.1 Cervus canadensis | reverse complement strand
AAAACATGAAGAGCTTCAACGGGTGTCAAAAATATGAGGAGCATGAAAATGTGTGAAAAATATGAGGAGCATGAAAAGATGTGAAAAATATGAGGAGCATGAAAAGTGCTGAAAAATATGAGTAGCATGAAACTGTGTTGAAAAACATGAAGAGCATGAATGGGTTTGAAACATATGAAGAGCTTTAAAATGTGTCAAAAATATGAGGAGCTTGAAACGGTCTGAAAATTATGAGGAGCATGAAACGGTCTGAAAAATACCAGGAGCATGAAATGGTGTTGAAAAATATGAAGAGCATGAAAAGGTGTGAAAAATATGAAGCGCTTCAAAGGTGTCAAAAATATGAGGAGCATGAAACGGTCTGAAAAATATGACGATCATGGAACGGTGTTGAAAATCATGAAGAGCATGAAAATGTCCGAAAAATATGAGGAGCTTCAAAAGGTGTCAAAAATATGAGGAGCATGAAACCGTGTTGTAAAGGTGAAGAGCATGAAAAGGTGGGAAAAATATGAAGAGCTTCAAAACGTTCAAAAACATGAAGACCATGGAATGGTCTGAAAAAATATGAGGAGCATGAAAAGATTTTGAAAAACATGAAGAGCTTGAAAAGGTGTGAAAACATGAAGAGCTTCAACGGGTGTCAAAAATATGAGGAGCATGAAAAGGTGTGAAAAATATGAGGAGCATGAAAAGGTGAAATATATGAGGAGCATGAAAAGTTCTGAAAAATATGAGGAGCCTGAAACTGTTGAAAAACATGAAGAGCATGAAAGGGTTTGAAACATATGAAGAGCTTCAAAAGGTGTCAAAAATGTGAGGAGCATGAAACGGTCTGAAAAATATGAGGAGCATAAAACGGTGTTGAAAAACATGAAGGGCATGAAAGGGTTTGAAAAATATGAAGAGCTTCCAAAGGTGTCAATAAAATGACGAGCATGAAATGGTCTGTAGAAATATGAGGAGAATGAAATGGTCTGAAAAATACGAGGAGCATGATACGGTTTTGAAAAATTTGAAGGGCATGAAAAGGTGAGAAAAATATGAAGAGCTTCAAAATGTGCCATAAATATGTGGAGCATGAAAAGGTTTGAAAAATATGAGGAGCATGAAAATTTCTGAAAAATACGAGGAACATTAAACGGTCTGAAAACTATGAGGAGCATGAAACGGGGTTGAAAATATGAAGAGCATGATAAGATGTGAAAAATATGAAGAGCTTCAAAAGGTGTCAAAAATTTGAGGAGCATGAATCTGTCTGAAAAATATGAGGAGCATGAAACGGTCTGAAAATTATGAGGAGCATGAAACGTTGTTGCAAAACATTAAGAGCAGGAAAATGTGTGAAAGATATGAAGAGTTTCAAAATGTGTCAAAATATGAGGAGATGAAACGGTCTGAGAAATATGAGGAACATGAAACGGTATGTAAAATATGCAGAGTAAGAAAAGTTGAGAAAAATATGAAGAGCATGAAAAGGTCTGAAAAATATGAGAAGCATGAAAAGGTCTGAAAAATATGAATAGCCTGAAAAGGTGTGAAAAATTTGAAGAGCATGAAAAGGTGTGAAAAATATAAGGAGCACGAAAAGGTGTGCAAAATACGAGGAGCATGAAAAGGTGTGAAAAATATGAAGGGCATGAAAATGTGTGAAAAATACGAGGAGCAGGAAAAGGTGTGAAAATTACGAGGAGCATGAAAAGCTGTGAAAAATACGAGGAGCATGAAAAGGTGTGAAAAATACGAGGAGCATGAAAAGATCTGAAAAATACGAGTAGCACGAAAAGCTGTGGAAAATACGAGGAGCATGAAAATGTCTGAAAAATGCGAGGAACATGAAAAGGTCTGAAAAATATGAAGAGCCTGAAAAGGTGTGAAAAATATGAAGACTATGAAAAGGTCTGAAAAATATGAAGAGCATGAAAAGGTGTGAAAAATATGAAGAGCAAGAAAAGGTCTCTAAAATATGAAGACTATGAAAAGGTCTGAAAAATATGAAGAGCATGAAAAGGTGTGAAAAATATGAAGACTATGAAAAGGTCTGAAAAATATGAAGAACACGAAAAGGTGTGAAAAAATAGGAGGAGCATGAAAAGGTCAGAAAAACACGAGGAGCATGAAAAGGTGTGAAAAATACGAGGAGCAAGAAAAGGTATGAAAAACACGAGGAAGATCAAAATATGTGAAACATATGAAGAGCTTGAAAAGGTGTGAAAATATGAAGAGCATGAAAAGGTCTGAAAACTATGACGAGCACGAAAAGGTGTGAAAAATAGGAGGAGCACGAAAAGGTGTGAAAAATACGAGGAGCATGAAAAGGTGTGAAAAATACGAGAGCATGAAAATGTGTGAAAAATATGAAGAGCATGAAAAGGGGTTAAAAAAGAGGAGGAGCATGAAAAGGTCTTAAAAATATGAGGAGCATCAAAAGGTCTGAAAAATATGAAGAGCATGAAAAGGTCTGAAAAGTATGAAGAGCCTGAAATGGTGTGAAAAATATGAAGACTATGAAAAGGTCTGAAAAATATGAAGAGCATGAAAAGGTCTGAAAAGTATGAAGAGCCTGAAATGGTGTGAAAAATATGAAGACTATGAAAAGGTCTGAAAAATATGAAGAGCATGAAAAGGTCTGAAAAGTATGAAGAGCCTGAAATGGTGTGAAAAATATGAAGACTATGAAAAGGTCTGAAAAATATGAAGAGCATGAAAAGGTCTGAAAAGTATGAAGAGCCTGAAATGGTGTGAAAAATATGAAGACTATGAAAAGGTCTGAAAAATATGAAGAGCATGAAAAGGTCTGAAAAGTATGAAGAGCCTGAAATGGTGTGAAAAATATGAAGACTATGAAAAGGTCTGAAAAATATGAAGAGCATGAAAAGGTCTGAAAAGTATGAAGAGCCTGAAATGGTGTGAAAAATATGAAGACTATGAAAAGGTCTGAAAAATATGAAGAGCATGAAAAGGTCTGAAAAGTATGAAGAGCCTGAAATGGTGTGAAAAATATGAAGACTATGAAAAGGTCTGAAAAATATGAAGAGCATGAAAAGGTCTGAAAAGTATGAAGAGCCTGAAATGGTGTGAAAAATATGAAGACTATGAAAAGGTCTGAAAAATATGAAGAGCACGAAAAGGTGTGAAAAATAGGAGGAGCATGAAAAGTTCAGAAAAGTACGAAGAGCATTAAAGGTGTGAAAAATACGAGGAGCATGAAAAGCTGTGAAAAATATGAAGAGCATGACAAGTTGTGAAAAATACGAGGAGCATGAAAATGCCAGAAAAATACGAGGATCATGAAAAGGCCTGAAAAACAGGTGGAGCATGAAAAGGAGTGAAAAATAAGAGGAGCATGAAAACATGTGAAAAATAGGTGGAGCATGAAAAGGTGTGAAAAATACGAGGAGAATGAAAAGGTGTGAGAAATACGAGGAGCATGAAAAGGTCTGAAAAATATGAGTAGAATGAAAAGGAGTGAAAAACACGAGGATTATGAAAAGGTGTGAAATATACGAGGAGCATGAAAAAGTGTGAAAAATACGAGGAGCAAGAAAAGGTCTGAAAAACACGAGGAAGATCAAAATATGTGAAAAATATGAAGAGCCTGAAAAGGTTTGAAAATATGAAGAGCATGAAAAGGTCTGAAAAATATGACGAGCACGAAAAGGTGTGAAAAATAGGAGGAGCACGAAAAGTGTGCAAAATAAGAGGAGCATGAAAAGGTGTGAAAAATACGAGGAGCATGAAAGGTGTGAAAAATACAAGGAGCATGAAACGGTCTGAAAAATACGAGGAGCATGAAAAGTTCTGAAAAATATGAGGGGCACGCAAAGGTGTGAAAAATACAAGGAGCATGAAACAGTCTGAAAAATATGAGGAGCATGATACGGTTTGAAAAATACGAGGAGCATGGAAAGGTGTGAAAAATATGAAGATCATGAAAAGGTGTGAAAAAAATGAATAGCATGAAAAGGTCTGTAAAATATGAAGAGCCTGAAAAGGTGTGAAAAATATGAAGAGCATGAAAAGATGTGAAAAATACGAGGAGCTAGAATAGGTCTGAAAAACACGAGGAAGATCCAAATATCTGAAACATATGAAGAGCCTGAAAAGGTGTGAAAATATGAAGAGCATGAAAAGGTCTGAAAAATATGATGAGCACGAAAAGGTGTGAAAAATAGGAGGAGCACGAAAAGGTGTGCAAAATACGAGGAGCATGAAAAGGTGTGAAAAATACCAGGAGCATGAAAAGGAGTGAAAAATATGAAGGGCATGAAAAAGTGGGAAAAATACAAGGAGCACCAAAGGTGTGAAAAATAGGAGGAGCACGAAAAGGTGTGAAAAATACGAGGACCATGAAACGTTCTGAAAAATCTGAAGAGCATGAAAAGTTGAGAAAAAAATGAAGAGCATGAAAAGGTATCAAAAACATGAAGTGCATGAAAAGGTGTGAAAAATATGAAGAGCACGAAAAGGTGTGAAAAATAGGAGGAGCAAAAAATGTGTGAAAAATATGAAGAGCACGAAAAGGTGTGAAAAATAGGAAGAGCATGAAAAGTTCAGGAAAGTACGAAGAGCATTAAAGGTGTGAAAAATACGAGGAGCATGAAAAGTTGTGAAAAATACGAGGAGCATGACAAGGTGTGAGAAATATGAGGAGCATGAAAATGTGTGAGAAATACGAGGAGCATGAAAAGGTGTGAGAAATACGAGGAGCATGAAAAGGTGTGAGAAATACGAGGAGCATGAAAAGGTGTGAAAAATACGAGGAGCATGAAAAGGTGTGAAAAATACAAGGAGCATGAAATGGTCTGAAAAATACGAGGAGCATGAAAAGTTCTGAAAAATATGAGGGGCACACAAAGGTGTGAAATATTCAAGGAGCATAAAATTGTCTGAAAAATATGAGGAGCATGATACGGTCTGAAAAATACGAGGAGCATGAAAAGGTTTGCAAAATATGAAGGGCCATTGAAAAGTAGGTGAAAATACGAGAGGACCAAAAGGTTGTGAAAAATACGAAGAGTAGCATGGAAAAGTGTGCAAAATACAAGGAGCATGAAAAGGTGTGAAAAATACGAGGAGCATGAAAAGGTGTGAGAAATACGAGGAGCATGCAAAGGTGTGAGAAATACCAGGAGCATGAAAAGGGTCTGAAAAATATGAGTAGAATGAAAAGGAGTGAAAAACACGAGGATCATGAAAAGGTGTGAAAAATACGAGGAGCATGAAAAGGTGTGAAAAATACGAGGAGCATGAAAAGGTGTGAAAAATACGAGGAGCTAGAATAGGTCTGAAAAACAAGAGGAAGATCAAAATATGTGAAAAATATGAAGCGCCTGAAAAGGTGTGAAAATATGACGAGCATGAAAAGGTCTGAAAAATATGAGTAGAATGAAAAGGAGGGAAAAACACGAGGATATGAAAAGGTGTGGAAAATACGAGGAGCATGAAAAGTTGTTGAAAAAATTAGGAAGGAGCACGGAAAAGGTGTTGAAAAATAGGAGGAGCACGAAAAGGTGTGCAAAATAAGAGGAGCATGAAAAGGTGTGAAAAATACGAGGAGCATGAAAGGTGTGAAAAATACAAGGAGCATGAAACGGTCTGAAAAATACGAGGAGCATGAAAAGTTCTGAAAAATATGAGGGGCACGCAAAGGTGTGAAAAATACAAGGAGCATGAAAAAGTCTGAAAAATATGAGGAGCATGATACGGTTTGAAAAATACGAGGAGCATAGAAAGGTGTGAAAAATATGAAGAGCATGAAAAGGTGTGAAAAAAATGAATAGCATGAAAAGGTCTGTAAAATATGAAGAGCCTGAAAAGGTGTGAAAAATATGAAGAGCATGAAAAGATGTGAAAAATACGAGGAGCTAGAATAGGTCTGAAAAACACGAGGAAGATCCAAATATCTGAAACATATGAAGAGCCTGAAAAGGTGTGAAAATATGAAGAGCATGAAAAGGTCTGAAAAATATGATGAGCACGAAAAGGTGTGAAAAATAGGAGGAGCACGAAAAGGTGTGCAAAATACGAGGAGCATGAAAAGGTGTGAAAAATACCAGGAGCATGAAAAGGTGTGAAAAATATGAAGGGCATGAAAAAGTGTGAAAAATACAAGGGGCACCAAAGGTGTGAAAAATAGGAGGAGCACGAAAAGGTGTGAAAAATACGAGGACCATGAAACGTTCTGAAAAATCTGAAGAGCATGAAAAGTTGAGAAAAAAATGAAGAGCATGAAAAGGTATCAAAAACATGAAGTGCATGAAAAGGTGTGAAAAATATGAAGAGCACAAAAAGGTGTGAAAAATAGGAGGAGCAAAAAATGTGTGAAAAATATGAAGAGCACGAAAAGGTGTGAAAAATAGGAGGAGCATGAAAAGTTCAGGAAAGTACGAAGAGCATTAAAGGTGTGAAAAATACGAGGAGCATGAAAAGCTGTGAAAAATACGAGGAGCATGACAAGTTGTGAAAAATACGAGGAGCATGAAAATGCCAGAAAAATACGAGTAGCATGAAAGGGCCTGAAAAATAGGTAGGCGTGAAAAATACGTGGAGCATGAAAAGGCGTGAAAAATACGAGGAGCATGAAAAGGTGTGAGAAATATGAGGAGCATGAAAAGGTGTGAGAAATACGAGGAGCATGAAAAGGTGTGAAAAATACGAGGAGCATGAAAAGGTGTGAAAAATATAAGGAGCATGAAATGGTCTGAAAAATAGGAGGAGCATGAAAAGTTCTGAAAAATATGAGGGGCATGCAAAGGTGTGAAAAATACAAGGAGCATGAAATGGTCTGAAAAATATGAGGAGCATGATACGGTCTGAAAAATACGAGGAGCATGAAAAGGTTTGAAAAATATGAAGGGCATGAAAAGGTGTGAAAAATACGAGGAGCATGAAAAGGTGTGAGAAATACGAGGAGCATGCAAAGGTGTGAGAAATACCAGGAGCATGAAAAGGGTCTGAAAAATATGAGTAGAATGAAAAGGAGTGAAAAACACGAGGATCATGAAAAGGTGTGAAAAATACGAGGAGCATGAAAAGGTGTGAAAAATATGAAGAGCATGAAAAGGGGTTAAAAAATAGGAGGAGCATGAAAAGGTCTGAAAAATATGACGAGCACGAAAAGGTGTGAAAAATAGGAGGAGCACGAAAAGGTGTGCAAAATACGAGGAGCATGAAAAGGTGTGAAAAATACGAGGAGCATGAAAAGGTGTGAAAAATATGAAGGGCATGAAAATGTGTGAAAAATACAAGGAGCACAAAAAGGTGTGAAAAATAGGAGGAGCACGAAAAGGTGTGAAAAATACGAGGAGCATGAAAAGGTGTGAAAAATACGAGGAGCATGAAAAGGTGTGAGAAATACGAGGAGCATGAAAAGGTCTGAAAAATATGAGTAGAATGAAAAGGAGTGAAAAACACGAGGATTATGAAAAGGTGTGAAAAATACGAGGAGCATGAAAAAGTGTGAAAAATACGAGGAGCAAGAAAAGGTCTGAAAAACACGAGGAAGATCAAAATATGTGAAAAATATGAAGAGCCTGAAAAGGTTTGAAAATATGAAGAGCATGAAAAGGTCTGAAAAATATGACGAGCACGAAAAGGTGTGAAAAATAGGAGGAGCACGAAAAGGTGTGCAAAATAAGAGGAGCATGAAAAGGTGTGAAAAATACGAGGAGCATGAAAAAGTGTGAAAAATACGAGGAGCAAGAAAAGGTCTGAAAAACACGAGGAAGATCAAAATATGTGAAAAATATGAAGAGCCTGAAAAGGTTTGAAAATATGAAGAGCATGAAAAGGTCTGAAAAATATGACGAGCACGAAAAGGTGTGAAAAATAGGAGGAGCACGAAAAGGTGTGCAAAATAAGAGGAGCATGAAAAGGTGTGAAAAATACGAGGAGCATGAAAAAGTGTGAAAAATACGAGGAGCAAGAAAAGGTCTGAAAAACACGAGGAAGATCAAAATATGTGAAAAATATGAAGAGCCTGAAAAGGTTTGAAAATATGAAGAGCATGAAAAGGTCTGAAAAATATGACGAGCACGAAAAGGTGTGAAAAATAGGAGGAGCACGAAAAGTGTGCAAAATAAGAGGAGCATGAAAAGGTGTGAAAAATACGAGGAGCATGAAAGGTGTGAAAAATACAAGGAGCATGAAACGGTCTGAAAAATACGAGGAGCATGAAAAGTTCTGAAAAATATGAGGGGCACGCAAAGGTGTGAAAAATACAAGGAGCATGAAACAGTCTGAAAAATATGAGGAGCATGATACGGTTTGAAAAATACGAGGAGCATGGAAAGGTGTGAAAAATATGAAGATCATGAAAAGGTGTGAAAAAAATGAATAGCATGAAAAGGTCTGTAAAATATGAAGAGCCTGAAAAGGTGTGAAAAATATGAAGAGCATGAAAAGATGTGAAAAATACGAGGAGCTAGAATAGGTCTGAAAAACACGAGGAAGATCCAAATATCTGAAACATATGAAGAGCCTGAAAAGGTGTGAAAATATGAAGAGCATGAAAAGGTCTGAAAAATATGATGAGCACGAAAAGGTGTGAAAAATAGGAGGAGCACGAAAAGGTGTGCAAAATACGAGGAGCATGAAAAGGTGTGAAAAATACCAGGAGCATGAAAAGGAGTGAAAAATATGAAGGGCATGAAAAAGTGGGAAAAATACAAGGAGCACCAAAGGTGTGAAAAATAGGAGGAGCACGAAAAGGTGTGAAAAATACGAGGACCATGAAACGTTCTGAAAAATCTGAAGAGCATGAAAAGTTGAGAAAAAAATGAAGAGCATGAAAAGGTATCAAAAACATGAAGTGCATGAAAAGGTGTGAAAAATATGAAGAGCACGAAAAGGTGTGAAAAATAGGAGGAGCAAAAAATGTGTGAAAAATATGAAGAGCACGAAAAGGTGTGAAAAATAGGAAGAGCATGAAAAGTTCAGGAAAGTACGAAGAGCATTAAAGGTGTGAAAAATACGAGGAGCATGAAAAGTTGTGAAAAATACGAGGAGCATGACAAGTTGTGAAAAATACGAGTAGCATGAAAGGGCCTGAAAAATAGGTGGAGCACGAAAAGGCGTGAAAAATACGAGGAGCATGAAAAGGTGTGAGAAATATGAGGAGCATGAAAATGTGTGAGAAATACGAGGAGCATGAAAAGGTGTGAGAAATACGAGGAGCATGAAAAGGTGTGAGAAATACGAGGAGCATGAAAAGGTGTGAAAAATACGAGGAGCATGAAAAGGTGTGAAAAATACAAGGAGCATGAAATGGTCTGAAAAATACGAGGAGCATGAAAAGTTCTGAAAAATATGAGGGGCACGCAAAGGTGTGAAATATTCAAGGAGCATAAAATTGTCTGAAAAATATGAGGAGCATGATACGGTCTGAAAAATACGAGGAGCATGAAAAGGTTTGCAAAATATGAAGGGCATGAAAATGTGTGAAAAATACGAGGAGGACCAAAAGGTGTGAAAAATACGAGTAGCATGAAAAGGTGTGAAAAATACAAGGAGCATGAAAAGATATGAGAAATACGAGGAGCATGAAAAGGTGTGAGAAATACGAGGAGCATGAAAAGGGTCTGAAAAATATGAGTAGAATGAAAAGGAGTGATAAACACGAGGATCATGAAAAGGTGTGAAAAATACGAGGAGCATGAAAAGGTGTGAAAAATACGAGGAGCATGAAAAGGTGTGAAAAATACGAGGAGCTAGAATAGGTCTGAAAAACAAGAGGAAGATCAAAATATGTGAAAAATATGAAGCGCCTGAAAAGGTGTGAAAATATGACGAGCATGAAAAGGTCTGAAAAATATGAGTAGAATGAAAAGGAGTGAAAAACACGAGGATCATGAAAAGGTGTGAAAAATACGAGGAGCATGAAAAAGTGTGAAAAATAGGAGGAGCACGAAAAGGTGTGAAAAATACGAGGAGCATGAAAATGTGTAAAATTTACGAGGAGCATGAAAAGGTGTGAAAAATATGAAGAGCATGAAAAGGGGTTAAAAAATAGGAGGAGCATGAAAAGGTCTGAAAAATATGACGAGCACGAAAAGGTGTGAAAAATAAGAGGAGCACGAAAAGGTGTGCAAAATACGAGGATCATGAAAAGGTGTGAAAAATATGAAAAGCCTGAAAAGGTGTGAAAAATTTGAAGAGCATGAAAAGGTATGAAAAATGTGAAGAGCATGAAACGGTCTGTAAAATATGAAGAGCACGAAAAGGTGTGAAAAATTTGAGGAACACGAAAAGGTGTAAAAAATATGAATAGCATGAAAAGGTATGTAAAATATGAAGAGCACGAAAAGGTGTGAAAAATATGAAGGGCATGAAAATGTGTGAAAAATACAAGGAGCACAAAAAGGTGTGAAAAATAGGAGGAGCACGAAAAGGTGTGAAAAATACGAGAAGCATGAATAGGTGTGAAAAATACGAGAGCATGAAAAGGTGTGAAAAATATGAAGAGCATGAAAAGGCGTTAAAAAAGAGGAGGAGCATGAAGAGGTCTTAAATATATGAGGAGCATGAAAAGGTCTGAAAAATATGAAAAGCCTGAAAAGGTGTGAAAAATTTGAAGAGCATGAAAAGGTATGAAAAATGTGAAGAGCATGAAACGGTCTGTAAAATATGAAGAGCACGAAAAGGTGTGAAAAATTTGAGGAACACGAAAAGGTGTAAAAATATGAATAGCATGAAAAGGTATGTAAAATATGAAGAGCACGAAAAGGTGTGAAAAATACGAGTAGCACGAAAAGGTGTGGAATATACGAGGAGCATGAAAATGTCTGAAAAATACGAGGAGCATGAAAAGGTCTGAAAAGTATGAAGAGCCTGAAATGGTGTGAAAAATATGAAGACTATGAAAAGGTCTGAAAAATATGAAGAGCATGAAAAGGTGTGAAAAATATGAATAGCATGAAAAGGTCTGTAAAATATGAAGAGCATGAAAAGGTGTGAAAAATATGAAGAGCATGAAAAGGTCTGAAAAATACGAGGAGCACGAAAAGGTGTGGAAAATACGAGGAGCATGAAAATGTCTGAAAAATAGGAGGAGCATGACAAGATGTGAAAAATACGGGGAGCATGAAAATGCCAGAAAAATACGAGGAGCATGAAAGAGACTGAAAAATAGGTGGAGCATGAAAAGGCATGAAAAATACGAGGAGCATGAAAACATGTGAAAAAAACGAGGAGAATGAAAAGGTGTGAAAAATACCAGGAGCATGAAAAGTTTTGAAAAATATGAGGAGCATGAAAAGGTGTGAAAAATACGAGGAGCCTGAAAAGATGTGAAAAAACGAGGAGAACGAAAAGGCCTGAAAAGTACGATGGGCATGAAGGTCTGAAAAATACGAGGAGCATAAAATTGTCTGAAAATTATGAAGTACCTGAAAAGCTGTGAAAAATAGTAGGGGCACGAAAAGTTGTGAAACATACGAGGACCATGAAACGTTCTGAAAAATATGAAGAGCATGAAAAGTTGAGAAAAAAATGAAGAGCATGAAAAGGTATCAAAATATGAAGCACACGAAAAGGTGTGAAAAATATGAAGAGCACATAAAGCTGTGAAAAATATGAAGAGCACAAAAAGTTGTGAAAAATAGGAGGAGCACGAAAAGGTGTGAAAAATATGAAGAGCATGAAAAGGTATGAAAAATAGGAGGAGCATGAAAAGTTCAGAAAAGTACGAAGAGCATTAAAGGTGTGAAAAATAGGAGGAGCATGAAAAGCTGTGAAAAATATGAGGAGCATGACAAGTTGTGAAAAATACGAGGATCATGAAAATGCCAGAAAAATACGAGGATCATGAAAAGGCCTGAAAAACAGGTGGAGCATGAAAAGGCGTGAAAAATACGAGGAGCATGAAAACATGTGAAAAATACGAGGAGAATGAAAAGGTGAGAAAAATTCGAGGAGCATGAAAAGATGTGAAAAATAGGTGGAGCATGAAAAGGTGTGAAAAATACGAGGGGCATGAAAAGGTGTGAGAAATACGAGGAGCATGAAAAGGTATGAAAAATATGAGTAGAATGAAAAGGAGTGAAAAACACGAGGATTATGAAAAGGTGTGAAAAATACGAGGAGCATGAAAAAGTGTGAAAAATACGAGGAGCAAGAAAAGGTCTGAAAAAGACGAGGAAGATCAAAATATGTGAAAAATATGAGGCGCATGATACGGTTTGAAAAATACGAGGAGCATGAAAAGGTGTGAAAAATATGAATAGCATGAAAAGGTCTGTAAAATATGAAGAGCCTGAAAAGGTGTGAAAAATATGAAGAGCATGAAAAGTTGTGAAAAATACGAGGAGCTAGAATAGGTCTGAAAAACACGAGGAAGATCCAAATACTGAAACATATGAAGAGCCTGAAAAGGTGTGAAAATATGAAGTGCATGAAAAGGTCTGAAAATTAGGAAGAGCACGAAAAGGTGTGAAAAATAGGAGGAGCACGAAAAGGTGTGCAATATACGAGGAGCATGAAAAGGTGTGAAAAATACCAGGAGCATGAAAAGGTGTGAAAAATATGAAGGGCATGAAAAAGTGTGAAAAATACGAGGAGCACCAAAAGGTGTGAAAAATAGGAGGAGCACGAAAAGGTGTGAAAAATACGAGGAGCCTGAAAAGGTGTGAAAAATATGAAGACTATGAAAAAGTCTGAAAAATATGAAGCATGAAAAGGTGTGAAAAATATGAATATCATGAAAAGGTCTGTAAAATATGAAGAGCCTGAAAAGGTATGAAAAATATGAAGAGCATGAAAAGGTGTGAAAAATATGAAGAGCATGAAAAGGTCTGAAAAATACGAGGAGCACGAAAAGGTGTGGAAAATACGAGGCGCATGAAAATGTCTGAAAAATATGAAGACTATGAAAAGGTCTGAAAAATATGAAGAGCCTGAAAAGGTGTGAAAAATATGAAGACTATAAAAAGATCTGAAAAATATGAAGAGCACGAAAAGGTGTGAAAAAATAGGAGGAGCATGAAAAGGTCTAAAAACACGAGGAGCATGAAAAGGCCTGAAAATTATGTGGAGCATGAAAAGGCGTGAAAAATACGAGGAGCATGGAAGGTGTGAAAAATACGAGGAGAATGAAACGGTGTGAAAAATACGAGGAGCATGAAAAGGTGTGAAAAATACGAGGAGCATGAAAAGGTGTGAAAAATACGAGGAGCATGAAAAGATGTGAAAAATACGAGGAGCCTGAAAAGATGTGAAAAATACGAGGAGAACGAAAAGGCCTGAAAAGTACGATGGGCATGAAGGTCTGAAAAATACGAGGAGCATAAAATTGTCTGAAAAATATGAAGTACCTGAAAAGGTTTGAAAAATAGTACGGGCACGAAAAGTTGTGAAATATACGAGGACCATGAAACGTTCTGAAAAATATGAAGACCATGAAAAGTTGAGAAAAATATGAAGAGCATGAAAAGGTATCAAAAATATGAAGCGAATGAAAAGGTGTGAAAAATATGAAGAGCACATAAAGGTGTGAAAAATAGGAGGAGCATGAAAAGTTCAGAAAAGTACGAAGAGCATTAAAGGTGTGAAAAATACGAGGAGCACGAAAAAGTGTGGAAAATACGAGGAGCATGAAAATGTCTGAAAAATACGAGGAGCATAAAATTGTCTGAAAAATATGAAGTACCTGAAAAGGTGTGAAAAATAGTAGGGGCACGAAAAGTTGTGAAAAATACGAGGAGCATGAAAAGGTGTGCAAAATACGAGGAGCATGAAAATGTCTGAAAAATACAAGGAGCATGAAAAGGTGTGAAATTTATGAGGAGCCTTAAAAGGTGTGAAAAATATGAAGACTATGAAAAAGTCTGAAAAATATGAAGCATGAAAAGGTGTGAAAAATATGAATATCATGAAAAGGTCTGTAAAATATGAAGAGCCTGAAAAGGTATGAAAAATATGAAGAGCATGAAAAGGTGTGAAAAATATGAAGAGCATGAAAAGGTCTGAAAAATATGAAGAGCACGAAAAGGTGTGAAAAATAGGAGGAGCATGAAAAGGTCTGAAAAACACGAGGAGCATGAAAAGGCCTGAAAATTACGTGGAGCATGAAAAGGCGTGAAAAATACGAGGAGCATGGAAAGGTGTGAAAAACACGAGGAGAATGAAACGGTGTGAAAAATACCAGGAGCATGAAAAGTTTTGAAAAATACGAGGAGCATGAAAAGGTGTGAAAAATACGAGGAGCCTGAAAAGATGTGAAAAATACGAGGAGAACGAAAAGGCCTGAAACGTACGATGGGCATGAAGGTCTGAAAAATACGAGGAGCATAAAATTGTCTGAAAAATATGAAGTACCTGAAAAGGTTTGAAAAATAGTAGGGGCACGAAAAGTTGTGAAATATACGAGGACCATGAAACGTTCTGAAAAATATGAAGACCATGAAAAGTTGAGAAAAATATGAAGAGCATGAAAAGGTATCAAAAATATGAAGCGAATGAAAAGGTGTGAAAAATATGAAGAGCACATAAAGGTGTGAAAAATAGGAGGAGCATGAAAAGTTCAGAAGAGTACGAAGAGCATTAAAGGTGTGAAAAATACGAGGAGCACGAAAAAGTGTGGAAAATACGAGGAGCATGAAAAGGTCTGAAAACTATGAAAAGCACGAAAAGGTGTGAAAAAATAGGAGGAGCATGAAAAGGTCTGAAAAACACGAGGTACATGAAAAGGCCTGAAAATTATGTGGAGCATGAAAAGTCGTGAAAAATATGAGGAGCATGGAAAGGTGTGAAAAATACGAGGAGAATGAAAAGGTGTGAAAAATACCAGGAGCATGAAAAGTCGTGAAAAATACGAGGAGCCTGAAAAGATGTGAAAAATACGAGGAGAACGAAAAGGCCTGAAAAATACGATGGGCATGAAGGTCTGAAAAACACGAGGAGCATAAAATTGTCTGAAAAATATGAAGTACCTGAAAAGGTGTGAAAAATAGTAGGGGCACGAAAAGTTGTGAAAAATACGAGGACCATGAAACGTTCTGAAAAATCTGAAGAGCATGAAAAGTTGAGAAAAAAATGAAGAGCATGAAAAGGTATCAAAAATATGAAGCACATGAAAAGGTGTGAAAAATATGAAGAGCACGAAAAGGTGTGAAAAATAGGAGGAGCACGAAAAGGTGTGAAAAATATGAAGAGCACGAAAAGGTGTGAAAAATAGGAGGAGCATGAAAAGTTCAGGAAAGTACGAAGAGCATTAAAGGTGTGAAAAATACGAGGAGCAGGAAAAGCTGTGAAAAATACGAGGAGCATGACAAGTTGTGAAAAATACGAGGAGCATGAAAATGCCAGAAAAATACGAGGAGCATGAAAGGGCCTGAAAAATAGGTGGAGCATGAAAAGGCAAGAAAAATACGAGGAGCATAAAAACATGTGAAAAATACGAGGAGAATGAGAAGGTGTGAAAAATTCGAGGAGCATGAAAAGACGTGAAAAATAGGTGGAGCATGAAAAGGTGAAAAATACGAGGAGCATGAAAAGGTGTGAGAAATACGAGGAGCATGAAAAGGTGTGAAAAATACGAGGAGCATGAAAAGGTATGAAAAATACAAGGAGCATGAAACGGTCTGAAAAATACGAGGAGCATGAAAAGTTCTGAAAAATATGAGGGGCATGCAAAGGTGTGAAAAATACAAGGAGCATGAAACGGTCTGAAAAATATGAGGAGCATGATACGGTCTGAAAAATACGAGGAGCATGAAAAGGTGTGAAAAATATGAAGAGCATGAAAAGGTGTGAAAAAAATGAATAGCATGAAAAGGTCTGTAAAATATGAAGAGCCTGAAAAGGTGTGAAAAATATGAAGAGCATGAAAAGGTCTGAAAAATACAAGAAGGATGAAAATGTGCGAAAAATACGAGGAGCATGAAAAGCTGTGATCAATACGAGGAACATGAAAACGTGTGAAAAATTAGAGGAGCATGAAAAAGTGTGAAAAATACGAGAAGCATGAAAAGTTTTGAGAAATACGTGGAGCATGAAAAGGTGTGAAAAATATGAGGAACATGAAAAGTTGTGAAAAATATGAAGAGCATGAGAAGGCCTGAAAAATATGTGGAGGATAAAAAGGTCTGAAAAATACGAGGAGCATGAAAACGTCTGAAAAATAAGAAGAGCCTGAAAAGGTGTGAAAAATATGCAGAGCACAAAAAGATGTGAAAAATATGAAGAGCACAAAAAGGCCTGAAAAATACGAGGAGCCTGATAAGGGATGAGAAATACAAGAAGGATGAAAATGTGCGAAAAATACGAGGAGCATGAAAAGCTGTGATCAATACGAGGAACATGAAAACGTGTGAAAAATTAGAGGAGCATGAAAAAGTGTGAAAAATATGAGGAGCATGAAAAGGTGTGAAAAATACGAGGAGCATGAAAAGGTCTGACGAATACGAGGAGCATGAAAAGGTCTGAGAAATACGAGGAGCATGAAAAAGTCTGAAAAATACGATGAGCATGAAAAGGTCTGAAAAATATGAAGAGCATGAAAACATCTGAAAAATACGAGAAGCATGAAAAGGTCTGAAAAATACGTTGAGGAAGAAAAGGTGTGAAAACTACGAGAATGAAAACGTGTGAAAAAGACGAGGAGCATGAAAAGCTGTGAAAAATACGAGGAGCATGAAAAGGTGTGAAAAATACCAGGAGCATGAAAAGCTCAGAAAAATACGAAAAGTATGAAAATGTGTGAAAAATATGAGAAGCATGAAAAGGTGTGAAAATTTCGAGGAGCATGAAAAGGTGTGAAAAATATGAGGAGCACGAAAAGGTGTGAAAAATACGAGGAGCATGGAAAGGTGTGAAAAATACGATGAGCATGAAAAGCTGTGAAAAATACAAGAGGCATGAAAAGGCCTGAAAAATAGGAGGAGCATAAAATCGTCTGAAAATTTAAAGGAGCATGAAAAGTTGTGAAAACTACGATCATGAAAAGGTGTGAAAAATACGAAGAGCATGAAAAGGTGTGAAAAATACGGGGAGCACGAAAAGGTGTGAAAAATACGAGGAGCATGAAGACGTGTGAAAAATACGAGGAGCATGAAAAGGTCTGAAAAATATGAAGAGGACAAAAATATGTGAAAAATATGAAGAGCACGAAAGAGCCTGAAAAATACGAGGAGCCTGAAAAGGGCTGAGAAACAGGAGGAGGATGAAAATGTGCGAAAAATACGAGGAGCATGAAAAGGTGTGAACAATATGAGGAACAGGAAAATGTGTGAAAAATTAGAGGAGCATGAAAAAGTGTGAAAAATATGAGGAGCATGAAAAGGTGTGAAAAATACGAGGAGCATGAAAAGGTCTGACGAATACGAGGAGCATGAAAAGGTCTGAGAAATACGAGGAGTATGAAAAAGTCTGAAAAATACGATGAGCATGAAAAGGTCTGAGAAATACGAGGAGCATTAAAAGGTCTGACAAATACGAGGAGCATGAAAAGGTTTGAGAAATACGAGGAGCATGAAAAGGTCTGAAAAATATGAAGAGCATGAAAACGTCTGACAAATACGAGGAGCATGAAAAGGTCTGAAAAATACGAAGAGCCCGAAAAGGTGTGAAAAATAGGAGGAGCACGAATAGTTGTGAAAAATACGAGGAGCATGAAAAGGTGTGAAAAATATGAGGAGCATGAAAAGGTCTGAAAAATACGAGGAGCATGAAAAGCTGTGAAAAATACGATGAGGAGGAAAAGTTGTGAAAACTACGAGAATGAAAACGTGTGAAAAAGACGAGGAGCATGAAAAGGTGTGAAAAATACGAGGAGCATGAAAAGGTGTGAAAAATACGAGGAGCATGAAAAGCTCAGAAAAATACGAAGAGTATGAAAATGTGTGAAAAATATGAGAAGCATGAAAAGGTGTGAAAATTTCGAGGAGCATGAAAAGGTGTGAAAAATATGAGGAGCATGAAAAGGTGTGAAAAATACGAGGAGCATGAAAAGGTGTGAAAAATACGACGAGGATGAAAAGTCCTCAAAAATAGGAGGAGCATAAAAAGGTCTGAAAAATACGAGGAGCATGAAAAGCTGTGAAAAATACAAGGGGCATGAAAAGGCCTGAAAAATAGGAGGAGCATAAAAACGTCTGAAAATTTCGAGGAGCATGAAAAGTTATGAAAACTACGATCATGAAAAGGTGTGAAAAATACGAGGAGCATGAAACGGTGTGAAAAATACGGGGAGCACGAAAACGTGTGAAAAATACGAGGAGCATGAAAGGGTCTGAAAAATACGGGGAGCATGAAATGGTATGAAAAATACGAAGAGCACGAAAAGGTCTGATAAATACGAGGAACACGAAAAAGTGTGAATAATACGAAGAGCATGAAAAGGTCTGAAGAATATTAGGAGCATAAAAGGTCTGAAAAGTAGGAAGAGCATGAAAATGTGTGAAAAAAGGAGGAACATGTAAAGTTCTTAAAAATACGAAGAGCACGAAAATGTGTGAAGAATACGAGGAGCATGAAAACGTGTGAAAAATATGAAGAGCACGAAAAGGTGTGAAAAATACGAGGAGCATGAAAAGGTATGAAAAATATGAAGAGCACGAAAAGGTGTGAAAAATCTGAAGAGAACGAAAAGGTCTGAAAAATATGAGGACCACGAAAAGGTGTGAAAAATACGAGGAGCACAAAAATGTGTGCAAAATACGAGGAGCTTGCAAATGTGTGAAAAATACGAGGAGCATGAAAAGGTGTGAAATATACGTGGAGCATGAAAAGGCATGAAAAATACGAGGAGCATGAAAAGGTGTGAAAAATGCAACGAGCATGAAAAGGTGTGAAAAATACGAGGAGCATGAAAAGCTGTGAAAAATACAAGGGGCATGAAAAGGTCTGAAAAATAGGAGGAGCATAAAAACGTCTGAAAATTTCGAGGAGCATGAAAAGTTGTGAAAACTACGATCATGAAAAGGTTTGAAAAATACGAGGAGCATGAAAAGGTGTGAAAAATACGGGGAGCACGAAAACGTGTGAAAAATACGAGGAGCATGAAAGGGTCTGAAAAATACGGGGAGCATGAAAAGGTATGAAAAATACGAAGAGCACGAAAAGGTCTGATAAATACGAGGAACACGAAAAAGTGTGAATAATACGAAGAGCATGAAAACGTCTGAAGAATATTAGGAGCATAAAATATCTGAAAAGTAGGAAGAGCATGAAAATGTGTGAAAAAAGGAGGAACATGTAAAGTTCTTAAAAATACGAAGAGCACGAAAATGTGTGAAGAATAAGAGGAGCATGAAAACGTGTGAAAAAAAATGAAGAGCACGAAAATGTCTGAAAAATATGAGGACCATGAAAAGGTGTGAAAAATACGAGGAGCACAAAAATGTGTGAAAAATACGAGGAGCTTGCAAATGTGTGAAAAATACGAGGAGCATGAAAAGGTGTGAAAAATACGTGGAGCATGAAAAGGCCTGAAAAATATGAGGAGCATGAAAAGGTGTGAAAAATATGAAGAGCACGAAAAGGTGTGAAAATTATGAAGAGCACGAAAAGGTCTGAAAAATACGAGGAGCTTGAAAAGGGCTGAGAAATACGAGGAGCATGAAAAGGTGCGAAAAATACGAGGAGCGTGAAAAGGTGTGAAAAATGCGAGGAGCATGAAAATGTGTGAAAAATTAGAGGAGCATGAAAAAGTGTGAAAAATATGAGGAGCATGAAAAGGTGTGAAAAATATGAAGAGCACGAAAAGGTGTGAAAATTATGAAGAGCACGAAAAGGTCTGAAAAATACGAGGAGCTTGAAAAGGGCTGAGAAATACGAGGAGCATGAAAAGGTGCGAAAAATACGAGGAGCATGAAAAGGTGTGAAAAATGCGAGGAGCATGAAAATGTGTGAAAAATTAGAGGAGCATGAAAAAGTGTGAAAAATATGAGGAGCATGAAAAGGTGTGAAAAATACAAGGAGCATGAAAAGGTCTGAAAAGTAGGAAGAGCATGAAAAGGTGTGAAAAAAGTAGGAGCATGAAAAGTTCTTAAAAATACAAAGATCACTTAAAGGTGTGAAAAATACAAGGAGCATGAAAGGGTGTGAAAAATATGAAGAGCACGAAACGTGTGAAACATACGAGGAGCATGAAAAGGTGTGAAAAATATGAAGAGCATGAGAAGGCCTGAAAAATAGGCGGAGGATAAAAAGGTCTGAAAAATACGAGGAGCATGAAAAAGTCTGAAAAATAAGAAGAGCCTGAAAAGGTGTGAAAAATATGCAGAGCATGAAAAGGTCTGAAAAATATGAAGAGCACAAAAATATGTGAAAAATATGAAGAGCACGAAAGGGCCTGAAAAATACGAGGAGCCTGAAAAGGGCTGAGAAATACGAGGAGGATGAAAATGTGCGAAAAATACGAGGAGCATGAAAAGGTGTGAACAATATGAGGAACAGGAAAATGTGTGAAAAATTAGAGGAGCATGAAAAAGTGTGAAAAATATGAGGAGCATGAAAAGGTGTGAAAAATACGAGGAGCATGAAAAGGTCTGAGAAATACGAGGAGCATGAAAAGGTCTGACAAATATGAGGAGCATGAAAAGTTCTGAGAAATACGAGGAGCATGAAAAGGTCTGAAAAATATGAAGAGCATGAAAACGTGTGAAAAGTACGAGCAGCATGAAAAGGTCTGAAAAATACGAAGAGCCCGAAAAGGTGTGAAAAATAGGAGGAGCACGAAAACGCCTCAAAAATATGAGGAGCCTGAAAAGGACTGAGAAATACGAGGAGGATGAAAATGTGCGAAAATTACGAAGAGAATGAAAATGTGTGAAAAATTAGAGGAGCATGAAAAGGTGTGAAAAATATGAGGACCGAGAAAAGGTGTGAAAAATACGAGGAGCATGAAAAGGTGTGAAAAATACGACAAGGATGAAAACTACTCAAAAATAGGAGGAGCATAAAAAGGTCTGAAAAATACGAGGAGCATGAAAAGCTGCGAAAAATACAAGGGGCATGAAAAGGCCTGAAAATTAGGAGGAGCATAAAACCGTCTGAAAATTTCGAGGAGCATGAAAAGTTGTGAAAACTACGATAATGAAAAGGTGTGAAAAATACGAGGAGCATGAAAAGGTGTGAAAAATATGAAGAGCATGAAAAGTTGTGAAAAATCTGAAGAGCACGAAAAGGTCTGAAAAATATAAGGACCACAAAAAGGTGTGAAAAATACGAGGAGCACAAAAATGTGTGAAAAATACGAGGAGCTTGCAAATGTGTGAAAAATACGAGGAGCATGAAAAGGTGTGAAAATTACGTGGAGCATGAAAAGGCGTGAAAAATATGAGGAGCATGAAAAGTTGTGAAAAATATGAAGAGCACGAAGAGGTGTGAAAATTATGAAGAGCACGAAAAGGTCTGAAAAATACGAGGAGCTTGAAAGGGGCTGAGAAATATGAGGAGCATGAAAAGGTGTGAAAAATACGAGGAGCATGAAAAGGTGTGAAAAATGCGAGGAGCATGAAAAGGTGTGAAAAATTAGAGGAGCATGAAAAAGTGTGAAAAATATGAGGAGCATGAACAGGTGTCAAAAATACGAGGAGCATGAAAAGGTCTGAAAAGTAGGAAGAGCATGAAAAGGTGTGAAAAAAGGAGGAGCATGAAAAGTTCTTGAAAATACGAAGAGCATGAAAAGGTGTGAAGAATACGAGGAGCATGAAAGGGTGTGAAAAATATGAGGAGCATGAAAAGGTGTGAAAAATACGAGGAGCATGAAAACGTGTGAAAAATACGAGGAGCATGAAAAGGTGTGAAAAATATGAAGAGCATGAAAAGGCCTGAAAAATAGGAGTGGCAAAAAAAGTCTGAAAAATACGAGGAGCATGAAAAGGTCTGAAAAATATGCAGAGCATGAAAAGGTCTGAAAAATCGAGTAGTATGAAAAGGTGTGAAAAATACAAGGAGCATGAAAAGGTCTGAGAAATGGAAGGAGCATAAAAATGTATGAAATATAAGTGGAGCATTAAAAGGTGTGAAAAATAGGTGGAGCATGAAAAGGTCTGAAAAATACGACGAGCATGAAACGATGGGAAAAATACGAAGAGCCCGAAATGGTTGAAAACTAGGAGGAGCATGAAAAGGTCTGAAAAAAATGAAGAGCCTGAAGAGGTGTGAAAAATATGAAGAACACGAAACGGTGTGAAAAATATGAAGATCATGAAAAGGCCTGAAAAACAGGAAGAGCATAAACAGGTCTGAAAAATTCGAGGAGCATGAAAAGTTGTGAAAATTACGATCATGAAAACGTGTGAAAAATACGAGGAGCATGAAAAGGTGTGAAAAATACGGGGAGCACGAAAAGGTGTGAAAAATACGAGGAGCATGAAAACGTGTGAAAAATATGAAGAGCACAAAAAGGTGTGAAAAATACGAGGAGTATGAAAAGGTCTGAAAAATATGAAGAGACTGAAAAGGTGTGAAAAAACTGAAGAGCATGAAAAGGTCTGAAAATTATGAAGAACACGAAAAGGTGTGAAAAATATGAAGAGCACGAAAAGGTCTCAAAAATATGAGGACAACAAAAAGGTGTGAAAAATACGAGGAGCAAAAAAATGTGTGAAAAATACGAGGAGCCCTCAAATGTGTGAAAAATACGAGGAGCATGAAAACGTGTGAAAAAGACAAGGAGCATGAAAAGGTGTGAAAAATATGAGGAGCATGAAAAGGTCTGGGAAATGGAAGGAGCATAAAAAGGTCTGAAAAATACGAGGAGCATGAAAAGGTCTGAAAAATACGAGGAGCATGAAAAGGTCTGAGAAATACGAGGAGCATGAAAAGGTGTGAAAAATACGAGGAGGATGAAAAGTTGTGAAAACTACGAGCATGAAAACGTGTGAAAAATACGAGGAGCATGAAAAGGTCTGAAAAATACGAGGAACACCAAAAGGTGTGAATAATACGAAGTGAATGAAAAGTTCTGAAAAATATTAGGATCATGAAAAGCTCTGAAAAGTAGGAAGAGCATGAAAAGGTGTGAAAAAAGGAGGAGCATGAAAAGTTCTTAAAAATACCAAGAGCACGAAAAGGTGTGAAGAATACGAGGAGCATGAAAGGGTGTGAAAAATATGAGGAGCATGAAAAGGTCTGAAAAATACGATTAGCATGAAAACGTGTGAAAAATACGAGGAGCATGAAAAGGTGTGAAAAATACGAGGAGCATGAAAAGGTGTGAAAAATACGACGAGCATGAAATGGCCTCAAAAATAGGAGGAGAATAAAAAGGTCTGAAAAGTACGAGGAGCATAAAAAGCTGTGAAAAATACAAGGAGCATGAAAAGGCCTGAAAAATAGGAGGAGCATAAAAAGGTCTGAAAATTCGAGGAGCATGAAAAGTTGTGAAAACTATGATCATGAAAACGTGTGAAAAATATGAAGAGCACGGAAAGGCCTAAAAAATACGGGGAGCACGCACAAGTGTGAAAAGTACGAGAAGCATGAAAAGGTGTGAAAAATAAGAGGAGCATGAAAAGGTGTGAACAATACGAGGAGCATCAAAAGGTGTCAAAAATACGAGCAGCACGAAAAGGTCTGAAAAATACGAGGAGAATGAAAAGGTGTGAAAAATACGAGTAGCATGAAAAGGTCTGAAAAATATGAAGAGGATGAAAAGGTGTGAAAAATACGAGGAACATGAAAAGGTGTGAAATATACAAGGAGCATGAAGAGGTGTGAAAAATACGAGGAGCATGAAAAGGTCTGAAAAATATGAGGACCACGAAAAGGTGTGAAAAATTCGAGGAGCACAAAAATGTGTGAAAAATACGAGGAGCCTGCAAACGTGTGAAAAATACGAGGAGCATGAAAAGTTGTAAAAAATACGTGGAGCATGAAAAGGAATGAAAAATACGAGGAGGATCAAAAGGTGTGAAAAATGCAAGGAGCATGAAAAGGTGTGAAAAATACGAGGAGCATGAGAAGGTCTGAAAAATATGATGAGCATGAAAAGTTCTGAAAAGTATGAAGAGCCTGAAAAGGTGTGAAAAATATGAGGAACACGAAAAGGTCTGAAAAATTTGAAGAGCACATAAAGTTGTTAAAAATATGAAGAGCGAGAAAAGGTCTGAAATTTAAGGGGAGCACGAAAAGGTGTGAAAAATACGAGGAGCATGAAAAGGTCTGAAATATATGAGGAGCATAAAAAGGTGTGAAAGGTATGAAGAACATGAAAAGGTCTGAAAAATATGAAGAGCCTGAAAAGGTGTGAAAAGAATGAAGAGCAGGAAAAAGTGTGAAAAATATGAGGAGCATGAAAAGGTGTGAAAAATACGAGGAGCATGAGAAGGTCTGAAAAATATGATTAGCATGAAAAGTTCTGAAAAGTATGAAGAGCCTGAAAAGGTGTGAAAAATATGAGGAACACGAAAAGGTCTGAAAAATTTGAAGAGCACATAAAGGTGTTAAAAATATGAAGAGCGAGAAAAGGTCTGAAATTTAAGGGGAACATGAAAAGGTGTGAAAAATACGAGGAGCATGAAAAGGTCTGAAATATATGAGGAGCATAAAAAGGTGTGAAAGATATGAAGAACATGAAAAGGTCTGAAAAATATGAAGAGCCTGAAAAGGTGTGAAAAGAATGTAGAGCAGGAAAAAGTGTGAAAAATATGAGGAGCATGAAAAGGTGTGAAAAATACGAGGAGCATGAAAAGGCCTGAAAAATAGCAGGAGTATAAAAAGTTCTGAAAAATACAAGGAGCATGAAAAGGTCTGGAAAATATGAAGAGCCTTATAAGATATGAAAAATATGAGGAGCACGAAAAGATCTGAAAAATATGAGGAGAACGAAAAGGTGTGAAATATAAGAGGAGCATGAAAAGGTGTGAAAATTACGAAGAGGTTGAAAAGGAGTGACAAATACGAAGAGCATGTAAAGTTGTGAAAAATACAAGGAGCATGAAAAGGTCTGGAAAATACGAGGAGCATGAAAAGGTCTGAAAAATATGAAGAACATGAAAAGGTGTGAAAAGAATGTAGAGCAGGAAAAAGAGTGAAAAATATGAGGAGCATGAAAAGGTGTGAAAAATACGAGGAGCATGAAAAGGCCTGAAAAATAGCAGGGGTATAAAAAGTTCTGAAAAATACAAGGAGCATGAAAAGGTCTGGAAAATATGAAGAGCCTTATAAGATATGAAAAATATGAGGAGCACGAAAAGATCTGAAAAATATGAGGAGAACGAAAATGTGTGAAATATAAGAGGAGCATGAAAAGGTGTGAAAATTACGAAGAGGTTGAAAAGGAGTGACAAATACGAAGAGCATGTAAAGTTGTGAAAAATACAAGGAGCATGAAAAGGTCTGGAAAATACGAGGAGCATGAAAAGTTCTGAAAAATATGAAGAACATGAAAAGGTGTGAAAAATACGAGGAGCATGAAAAGTTCTGAAAAATATGAAGAACATGAAAAGGTGTGAAAAATACGAGGAGCATGAAAAGGTGTGAAAAATACGAGGAGCATGAAAAGCTGCGAAAAATACAAGGGGCATGAAAAGGCCTGAAAATTAGGAGGAGCATAAAACCGTCTGAAAATTTCGAGGAGCATGAAAAGTTGTGAAAACTACGATAATGAAAAGGTGTGAAAAATACGAGGAGCATGAAAAGGTGTGAAAAATATGAAGAGCATGAAAAGTTGTGAAAAATCTGAAGAGCACGAAAAGGTGTGAAAAATATAAGGACCACGAAAAGGTGTGAAAAATACGAGGAGCACAAAAATGTGTGAAAAATACGAGGAGCTTGCAAATGTGTGAAAAATACGAGGAGCATGAAAAGGTGTGAAAATTACGTGGAGCATGAAAAGGCGTGAAAAATATGAGGAGCATGAAAAGGTGTGAAAAATATGAAGAGCACGAAGAGGTGTGAAAATTATGAAGAGCACGAAAAGGTCTGAAAAATACGAGGAGCTTGAAAGGGGCTGAGAAATATGAGGAGCATAAAAAGGTGTGAAAAATACGAGGAGCATAAAAAGGTGTGAAAAATGCGAGGAGCATGAAAATGTGTGAAAAATTAGAGGAGCATGAAAAAGTGTGAAAAATATGAGGAGCATGTACAGGTGTCAAAAATACGAGGAGCATGAAAAGGTCTGAAAAGTAGGAAGAGCATGAAAAGGTGTGAAAAAAGGAGGAGCATGAAAAGTTCTTGAAAATACGAAGAGCATGAAAAGGTGTGAAGAATACGAGGAGCATGAAAGGGTGTGAAAAATATGAGGAGCATGAAAAGGTGTGAAAAATACGAGGAGCATGAAAACGTGTGAAAAATACGAGGAGCATGAAAAGGTGTGAAAAATATGAAGAGCATGAAAAGGCCTGAAAAATAGGAGTGGCAAAAAAAGTCTGAAAAATACGAGGAGCATGAAAAGGTGTGAAAAATATGCAGAGCATGAAAAGGTCTGAAAAATCGAGTAGTATGAAAAGGTGTGAAAAATACAAGGAGCATGAAAAGGTCTGAGAAATGGAAGGAGCATAAAAATGTATGAAATATAAGTGGAGCATTAAAAGGTGGGAAAAATAGGTGGAGCATGAAAAGGTCTGAAAAATACGACGAGCATGAAACGATGGGAAAAATACGAAGAGCCCGAAATGGTTGAAAACTAGGAGGAGCATGAAAAGGTCTGAAAAAAATGAAGAGCCTGAAGAGGTGTGAAAAATATGAAGAACACGAAACGGTGTGAAAAATATGAAGATCATGAAAAGGCCTGAAAAACAGGAAGAGCATAAAAAGGTCTGAAAAATTCGAGGAGCATGAAAAGTTGTGAAAATTACGATCATGAAAACGTGTGAAAAATACGAGGAGCATGAAAAGGTGTGAAAAATACGGGGAGCACGAAAAGGTGTGAAAAATACGAGGAGCATGGAAAGGTGTGAAAAACACGAGGAGAATGAAATGGTGTGAAAAATACCAGGAGCATGAAAAATTTTGAAAAATACGAGGAGCATGAAAAGGTGTGAAAAATACGAGGAGCCTGAAAAGATGTGAAAAATACGAGGAGCACGAAAAGGCCTGAAAAATACGATGGGCATGAAGGTCTGAAAAATACGAGGAGCATAAAATTGTCTAAAAAATATGAAGTACCTGAAAAGGTGTGAAAAATAGTAGGGGCACGAAAAGTTGTGAAAAATACGAGGAGCATGAAAAGGTGTGCAAAATACGAGGAGCATGAAAATGTCTGAAAAATACAAGGAGCATGAAAAGGTGTGAAATTTATGAGGAGCCTGAAAAGGTGTGAAAAATATGAAGACTATGAAAAAGTCTGAAAAATATGAAGCATGAAAAGGTGTGAAAAATATGAATATCATGAAAAGGTCTGTAAAATATGAAGAGCCTGAAAAGGTATGAAAAATATGAAGAGCATGAAAAGGTGTGAAAAATATGAAGAGCATGAAAAGGTCTGAAAAATATGAAGAGCACGAAAAGGTGTGAAAAATAGGAGGAGCATGAAAAGGTCTGAAAAACACGAGGAGCATGAAAAGGCCTGAAAATTACGTGGAGCATGAAAAGGCGTGAAAAATACGAGGAGCATGGAAAGGTGTGAAAAACACGAGGAGAATGAAACGGTGTGAAAAATACCAGGAGCATGAAAAGTTTTGAAAAATACGAGGAGCATGAAAAGGTGTGAAAAATACGAGGAGCCTGAAAAGATGTGAAAAATACGAGGAGAACGAAAAGGCCTGAAACGTACGATGGGCATGAAGGTCTGAAAAATACGAGGAGCATAAAATTGTCTGAAAAATATGAAGTACCTGAAAAGGTTTGAAAAATAGTAGGGGCACGAAAAGTTGTGAAATATACGAGGACCATGAAACGTTCTGAAAAATATGAAGACCATGAAAAGTTGAGAAAAATATGAAGAGCATGAAAAGGTATCAAAAATATGAAGCGAATGAAAAGGTGTGAAAAATATGAAGAGCACATAAAGGTGTGAAAAATAGGAGGAGCATGAAAAGTTCAGAAGAGTACGAAGAGCATTAAAGGTGTGAAAAATACGAGGAGCACGAAAAAGTGTGGAAAATACGAGGAGCATGAAAAGGTCTGAAAACTATGAAAAGCACGAAAAGGTGTGAAAAAATAGGAGGAGCATGAAAAGGTCTGAAAAACACGAGGTACATGAAAAGGCCTGAAAATTATGTGGAGCATGAAAAGTCGTGAAAAATATGAGGAGCATGGAAAGGTGTGAAAAATACGAGGAGAATGAAAAGGTGTGAAAAATACCAGGAGCATGAAAAGTCGTGAAAAATACGAGGAGCCTGAAAAGATGTGAAAAATACGAGGAGAACGAAAAGGCCTGAAAAATACGATGGGCATGAAGGTCTGAAAAACACGAGGAGCATAAAATTGTCTGAAAAATATGAAGTACCTGAAAAGGTGTGAAAAATAGTAGGGGCACGAAAAGTTGTGAAAAATACGAGGACCATGAAACGTTCTGAAAAATCTGAAGAGCATGAAAAGTTGAGAAAAAAATGAAGAGCATGAAAAGGTATCAAAAATATGAAGCACATGAAAAGGTGTGAAAAATATGAAGAGCACGAAAAGGTGTGAAAAATAGGAGGAGCACGAAAAGGTGTGAAAAATATGAAGAGCACGAAAAGGTGTGAAAAATAGGAGGAGCATGAAAAGTTCAGGAAAGTACGAAGAGCATTAAAGGTGTGAAAAATACGAGGAGCAGGAAAAGCTGTGAAAAATACGAGGAGCATGACAAGTTGTGAAAAATACGAGGAGCATGAAAATGCCAGAAAAATACGAGGAGCATGAAAGGGCCTGAAAAATAGGTGGAGCATGAAAAGGCAAGGAAAATACGAGGAGCATAAAAACATGTGAAAAATACGAGGAGAATGAGAAGGTGTGAAAAATTCGAGGAGCATGAAAAGACGTGAAAAATAGGTGGAGCATGAAAAGGTGAAAAATACGAGGAGCATGAAAAGGTGTGAGAAATACGAGGAGCATGAAAAGGTGTGAAAAATACGAGGAGCATGAAAAGGTATGAAAAATACAAGGAGCATGAAACGGTCTGAAAAATACGAGGAGCATGAAAAGTACTGAAAAATATGAGGGGCACGCAAAGGTGTGAAAAATACAAGGAGCATGAGACGGTCTGAAAAATATGAGGAGCATGATACGGTCTGAAAAATACGAGGAGCATGTAAAGGTGTGAAAAATATGAAGAGCATGAAAAGGTGTGAAAAATATGAATAGCATGAAAAGGTCTGTAAAATATGAAGAGCCTGAAAAGGTGTGAAAAATATGAAGAGCATGAAAAGGTGTGAAAAATACGAGGAGCTAGAATAGGTCTGAAAAACACGAGGAAGATCAAAATATGTGAAAAATATGAAGAGCATGAAAAGGTCTGAAAAATATGACGAGCACGAAAAGGTGTGAAAAATAGGAGGAGCACGAAAAGTTGTGCAAAATACAAGGAGCATGAAAAGGTGTGAAAAATACCAGGAGCTTGAAAAGGTGTGAAAAATATGAAGGGCATGAAAAAGTGTGAAAAATACGAGGAGGACCAAAAGGTGTGAAAAATAGGAGGAGCACGAAAAGGTGTGAGAAATACGAGGAGCATGAAAATGTCTGAAAAATACGAGGAGCATGAAAAGGTGTGAAATTTATGAAGAGCCTGAAAAGGTGTGAAAAATATGAAGACTATGAAAAGGTCTGAAAAATATGAAGAGCATGAAAAGGTGTGAAAAATATGAATAGCATGAAAGGTCTGTAAAATATGAAGAGCCTGAAAAGGTGTGAAAAATATGAAGAGCATGAAAAGGTGTGAAAAATATGAAGAGCATGAAAAGGTCTGAAAAATACGAGGAGCACGAAAAGGTGTGGAAAATACGAGGCGCATGAAAATGTCTGAAAAATATGAAGACTATGAAAAGGTCTGAAAAATATGAAGAGCCTGAAAAGGTGTGAAAAATATGAAGACTATAAAAAGATCTGAAAAATATGAAGAGCACGAAAAGGTGTGAAAAAATAGGAGGAGCATGAAAAGGTCTGAAAAATACGAGCAGCATGAAAAGGCCTGAAAATTACGTGGAGCATGAAAAGGCGTGAAAAATACGAGGAGCATGGAAAGGTGTGAAAAATACGAGGAGAATGAAACGGTGTGAAAAATACCAGGAGCATGAAAAGTTTTGAAATATACGAGGAGCATGAAAAGGTATGAAAAATACGAGGAGCCTGAAAAGATGTGAAAAATACGAGGAGAACGAAAAGGCCTGAAAAGTACGATGGGCATGAAGGTCTGAAAAATAAGAGGAGCATAAAATTGTCTGAAAAATATGAAGTACCTGAAAAGGTTTGAAAAATAGTACGGGCACGAAAAGTTGTGAAACATACGAGGACCATGAAACGTTCTGAAAATTATGAAGACCATGAAAAGTTGAGAAAAATATGAAGAGCATGAAAAGGTATCAAAAATATGAAGCGAACGAAAAGGTGTGAAAAATATGAAGAGCACATAAAGGTGTGAAAAATAGGAGGAGCATGAAAAGTTCAGAAAAGTACGAAGAGCATTAAAGGTGTGAAAAATACGAGGAGCACGAAAAAGTGTGGAAAATACGAGGAGCATGAAAATGTCGGAAAAATACGAGGAGCATGAAAAGGTCTGAAAAATATGAAGAGCCTGAAAAGGTGTGAAAAATATGAAGACTATGAAAAGGTCTGAAAACTATGAAAAGCACGAAAAGGTGTGAAAAAATAGGAGCAGCATGAAAAGGTCTGAAAAACACGAGGTACATGAAAAGGCCTGAAAATTATGTGGAGCATGAAAAGTCGTGAAAAATATGAGGAGCATGGAAAGGTGTGAAAAATACGAGGAGAATGAAAAGGTGTGAAAAATACCAGGAGCATGAAAAGGTGTGAAAAATACGAGGAGCCTGAAAAGATGTGAAAAATACGAGGAGAAAAAAAAGGCCTGAAAAATACGATTGGCATGAAGGTCTGAAAAACACGAGGAGCATAAAATTGTCTGAAAAATATGAAGTACCTGAAAAGGTGTGAAAAATAGTAGGGGCACGAAAAGTTGTGAAAAATACGAGGACCATGAAACATTCTGAAAAACCTGAAGAGCATGAAAAGTTGAGAAAAAAATGAAGAGCATGAAAAGGTATCAAAAATATGAAGCGCATGAAAAGGTGTGAAAAATATGAAGAGCACGAAAAGGTGTGAAAAATAGGAGGAGCACGAAAAGGTGTGAAAACTATGAAGAGCACGAAAAGGTGTGAAAAATAGGAGGAGCATGAAAAGTTCAGGAACGTACGAAGAGCATTAAAGGTGTGAAAAATACGAGGAGCAGGAAAAGCTGTGAAAAATACGAGGAGCATGACAAGTTGTGAAAAATACGAGGAGCATGAAAATGCCAGAAAAATACGAGGAGCATGAAAGGGCCTGAAAAATAGGTGGAGCATGAAAAGGCAAGAAAAATACGAGGAGCATGAAAACATGTGAAAAATACGAGGAGAATGAGAAGGTGTGAAAAATTCGAGGAGCATGAAAAGACGTGAAAAATAGGTGGAGCATGAAAAGGTGTGAAAAATACGAGGAGCATGAAAAGGTGTGAGAAATACGAGGAGTATGAAAAGGTGTGAAAAATACGAGGAGCATGAAAAGGTATGAAAAATACAAGGAGCATGAAACGGTCTGAAAAATACGAGGAGCATGAAAAGTTCTGAAAAATATGAGGGGCACGCAAAGGTGTGAAAAATACAAGGAGCATGAGACGGTCTCAAAAATATGAGGAGCATGATACGGTCTGAAAAATACGAGGAGCATGTAAAGGTGTGAAAAATATGAAGAGCATGAAAAGGTCTGAAAAATACGAGGAGCATGATAATGTGTGAAAAATACTAGAAGCATGAAAAGTTTTGAGAAATACGTGGAGCATGAAAAGGTGTGAAAAATATGAGGAGCATGAAAAGTTGTGAAAAATATGAAGAGCATGAGAAGGCCTGAAAAATATGTGGAGGATAAAAAGGTCTGAAAAATACGAGGTACATGAAAACGTCTGAAAAATAAGAAGAGCCTGAAAAGGTGTGAAAAATATGCAGAGCACAAAAAGATGTGAAAAATATGAAGAGCACAAAAAGGCCTGAAAAATACGAGGAGTCTGATAAGGGCTGAGAAATACAAGAAGGATGAAAATGTGCGAAAAATACGAGGAGCATGAAAAGCTGTGATCAATACGAGGAACATGAAAACGTGTGAAAAATTAGAGGAGCATGAAAAAGTGTGAAAAATATGAGGAGCATGAAAAGGTGTGAAAAATACGAGGAGCATGAAAAGGTCTGACGAATACGAGGAGCATGAAAAGGTCTGAGAAATACGAGGAGCATGAAAAAGTCTGAAAAATACGATGAGCATGAAAAGGTCTGAAAAATATGAAGAGCATGAAAACATCTGAAAAATACGAGGAGCATGAAAAGGTCTGAAAAATACGTTGAGGAAGAAAAGGTGTGAAAACTACGAGAATGAAAACGTGTGAAAAAGACTAGGAGCATGAAAAGCTGTGAAAAATACGAGGAGCATGAAAAGGTGTGAAAAATACCAGGAGCATGAAAAGCTCAGAAAAATACGAAAAGTATGAAAATGTGTGAAAAATATGAGAAGCATGAAAAGGTGTGAAAATTTCGAGGAGCATGAAAAGGTGTGAAAAATATGAGGAGCACGAAAAGGTGTGAAAAATACGAGGAGCATGGAAAGGTGTGAAAAATACGATGAGCATGAAAAGCTGTGAAAAATACAAGAGGCATGAAAAGGCCTGAAAAATAGGAGGAGCATAAAATCGTCTGAAAATTTAAAGGAGCATGAAAAGTTGTGAAAACTACGATCATGAAAAGGTGTGAAAAATACGAAGAGCATGAAAAGGTGTGAAAAATACGGGGAGCACGAAAAGGTGTGAAAAATACGAGGAGCATGAAGACGTGTGAAAAATACGAGGAGCATGAAAAGGTCTGAAAAATATGAAGAGGACAAAAATATGTGAAAAATATGAAGAGCACGAAAGAGCCTGAAAAATACGAGGAGCCTGAAAAGGGCTGAGAAATAGGAGGAGGATGAAAATGTGCGAAAAATACGAGGAGCATGAAAAGGTGTGAACAATATGAGGAACAGGAAAATGTGTGAAAAATTAGAGGAGCATGAAAAAGTGTGAAAAATATGAGGAGCATGAAAAGGTGTGAAAAATACGAGGAGCATGAAAAGGTCTGACGAATACGAGGAGCATGAAAAGGTCTGAGAAATACGAGGAGTATGAAAAAGTCTGAAAAATACGATGAGCATGAAAAGGTCTGAGAAATACGAGGAGCATTAAAAGGTCTGACAAATACGAGGAGCATGAAAAGGTTTGAGAAATACGAGGAGCATGAAAAGGTCTGAAAAATATGAAGAGCATGAAAACGTCTGACAAATACGAGGAGCATGAAAAGGTCTGAAAAATACGAAGAGCCCGAAAAGGTGTGAAAAATAGGAGGAGCACGAAAAGTTGTGAAAAATACGAGGAGCATGAAAAGGTGTGAAAAATATGAGGAGCATGAAAAGGTCTGAAAAATACGAGGAGCATGAAAAGCTGTGAAAAATACGATGAGGAGGAAAAGTTGTGAAAACTACGAGAATGAAAACGTGTGAAAAAGACGAGGAGCATGAAAAGGTGTGAAAAATACGAGGAGCATGAAAAGGTGTGAAAAATACGAGGAGCATGAAAAGCTCAGAAAAATACGAAGAGTATGAAAATGTGTGAAAAATATGAGAAGCATGAAAAGGTGTGAAAATTTCGAGGAGCATGAAAAGGTGTGAAAAATATGAGGAGCATGAAAAGGTGTGAAAAATACGAGGAGCATGAAAAGGTGTGAAAAATACGACGAGGATGAAAAGTCCTCAAAAATAGGAGGAGCATAAAAAGGTCTGAAAAATACGAGGAGCATGAAAAGCTGTGAAAAATACAAGGGGCATGAAAAGGCCTGAAAAATAGGAGGAGCATAAAAACGTCTGAATATTTCGAGGAGCATGAAAAGTTATGAAAACTACGATCATGAAAAGGTGTGAAAAATACGAGGAGCATGAAACGGTGTGAAAAATACGGGGAGCACGAAAACGTGTGAAAAATACGAGGAGCATGAAAGGGTCTGAAAAATACGGGGAGCATGAAATGGTATGAAAAATACGAAGAGCACGAAAAGGTCTGATAAATACGAGGTACACGAAAAAGTGTGAATAATACGAAGAGCATGAAAAGGTCTGAAGAATATTAGGAGCATAAAAGGTCTGAAAAGTAGGAAGAGCATGAAAATGTGTGAAAAAAGGAGGAACATGAAAAGTTCTTAAAAATACGAAGAGCACGAAAATGTGTGAAGAATACGAGGAGCATGAAAACGTGTGAAAAATATGAAGAGCACGAAAAGGTGTGAAAAATACGAGGAGCATGAAAAGGTATGAAAAATATGAAGAGCACGAAAAGGTGTGAAAAATCTGAAGAGAACGAAAAGGTCTGAAAAATATGAGGACCACAAAAAGGTGTGAAAAATACGAGGAGCACAAAAATGTGTGCAAAATACGAGGAGCTTGCAAATGTGTGAAAAATACGAGGAGCATGAAAAGGTGTGAAATATACGTGGAGCATGAAAAGGCATGAAAAATACGAGGAGCATGAAAAGGTGTGAAAAATGCAACGAGCATGAAAAGGTGTGAAAAATATGAGGAGCATGAAAAGCTGTGAAAAATACAAGGGGCATGAAAAGGTCTGAAAAATAGGAGGAGCATAAAAACGTCTGAAAATTTCAAGGAGCATGAAAAGTTGTGAAAACTACGATCATGAAAAGGTTTGAAAAATACGAGGAGCATGAAAAGGTGTGAAAAATACGGGGAGCACGAAAACGTGTGAAAAATACGAGGAGCATGAAAGGGTCTGAAAAATACGGGGAGCATGAAAAGGTATGAAAAATACGAAGAGCACGAAAAGGTCTGATAAATACGAGGAACACGAAAAAGTGTGAATAATACGAAGAGCATGAAAACGTCTGAAGAATATTAGGAGCATAAAATATCTGAAAAGTAGGAAGAGCATGAAAATGTGTGAAAAAAGGAGGAACATGTAAAGTTCTTAAAAATACGAAGAGCACGAAAATGTGTGAAGAATAAGAGGAGCATGAAAACGTGTGAAAAAAAATGAAGAGCACGAAAATGTCTGAAAAATATGAGGACCATGAAAAGGTGTGAAAAATACGAGGAGCACAAAAATGTGTGAAAAATATGAGGAGCTTGCAAATGTGTGAAAAATACGAGGAGCATGAAAAGGTGTGAAAAATACGTGGAGCATGAAAAGGCCTGAAAAATATGAGGAGCATGAAAAGGTGTGAAAAATATGAAGAGCACGAAAAGGTGTGAAAATTATGAAGAGCACGAAAAGGTCTGAAAAATACGACGAGCTTGAAAAGGGCTGAGAAATACGAGGAGCATGAAAAGGTGCGAAAAATACGAGGAGCATGAAAAAGGTGTGAAAAATGCGAGGAGCATGAAAAGGTGTGAAAAATTAGAGGAGCATGAAAAAGTGTGAAAAATATGAGGAGCATGAAAAGGTGTGAAAAATACGAGGAGCATGAAAAGGTCTGAAAAGTAGGAAGAGCATGAAAAGGTGTGAAAAAAGTAGGAGCATGAAAAGTTCTTAAAAATACAAAGATCACTTAAAGGTGTGAAAAATACAAGGAGCATGAAAGGGTGTGAAAAATATGAAGAGCACGAAAACGTGTGAAACATACGAGGAGCGTGAAAAATATGAAGAGCATGAGAAGGCCTGAAAAATAGGCGGAGGATAAAAAGGTCTGAAAAATACGAGGAGCATGAAAAAGTCTGAAAAATAAGAAGAGCCTGAAAAGGTGTGAAAAATATGCAGAGCATGAAGAGGTCTGAAAAATATGAAGAGCACAAAAATATGTGAAAAATATGAAGAGCACGAAAGGGCCTGAAAAATACGAGGAGCCTGAAAAGGGCTGAGAAATACGAGGAGGATGAAAATGTGCGAAAAATACGAGGAGCATGAAAAGGTGTGAACAATATGAGGAACAGGAAAATGTGTGAAAAATTAGAGGAGCATGAAAAAGTGTGAAAAATATGAGGAGCATGAAAAGGTGTGAAAAATACGAGGAGCATGAAAAGGTCTGAGAAATACGAGGAGCATGAAAAGGTCTGACAAATATGAGGAGCATGAAAAGTTCTGAGAAATACGAGGAGCATGAAAAGGTCTGAAAAATATGAAGAGCATGAAAACGTGTGAAAAGTACGAGCAGCATGAAAAGGTCTGAAAAATACGAAGAGCCCGAAAAGGTGTGAAAAATAGGAGGAGCACGAAAACGCCTCAAAAATACGAGGAGCCTGAAAAGGACTGAGAAATACGAGGAGGATGAAAATGTGCGAAAATTACGAAGAGATTGAAAATGTGTGAAAAATTAGAGGAGCATGAAAAGGTGTGAAAAATATGAGGACCGAGAAAAGGTGTGAAAAATACGAGGAGCATGAAAAGGTGTGAAAAATACGACAAGGATGAAAACTACTCAAAAATAGGAGGAGCATAAAAAGGTCTGAAAAATACGAGGAGCATGAAAAGCTGCGAAAAATACAAGGGGGATGAAAAGGCCTGAAAATTAGGAGGAGCATAAAACCGTCTGAAAATTTCGAGGAGCATGAAAAGTTGTGAAAACTACGATAATGAAAAGGTGTGAAAAATACGAGGAGCATGAAAAGGTGTGAAAAATATGAAGAGCATGAAAAGTTGTGAAAAATCTGAAGAGCACGAAAAGGTCTGAAAAATATGAGGACCACGAAAAGGTGTGAAAAATACGAGGAGCTTGCAAATGTGTGAAAAATACGAGGAGCATGAAAAGGTGTGAAAATTACGTGGAGCATGAAAAGGCCTGAAAAATATGAGGAGCATGAAAAGGTGTGAAAAATATGAAGAGCACGAAGAGGTGTGAAAATTATGAAGAGCACGAAAAGGTCTGAAAAATACGAGGAGCTTGAAAGGGGCTGAGAAATATGAGGAGCATGAAAAGGTGTGAAAAATACGAGGAGCATGAAAAGGTGTGAAAAATGTGAGGAGCATGAAAATGTGTGAAAAATTAGAGGAGCATGAAAAAGTGTGAAAAATATGAGGAGCATGAACAGGTGTCAAAAATACGAGGAGCATGAAAAGGTCTGAAAAGTAGGAAGAGCATGAAAAGGTGTGAAAAAAGGAGGAGCATGAAAAGTTCTTGAAAATACGAAGAGCATGAAAAGGTGTGAAGAATACGAGGAGCATGAAAGGGTGTGAAAAATATGAGGAGCATGAAAAGGTGTGAAAAATACGAGGAGCATGAAAAGGTGTGAAAAATATGAAGAGCATGAAAAGGCCTGAAAAATAGGAGTGGCAAAAAAAGTCTGAAAAATACGAGGAGCATGAAAAGGTCTGAAAAATACGAAGAGACAGAAAAGGTCTCAAAAATATGAAGATCAAGAAAAGGTGTGAAAAATATGAAGAGCACGAATAGGCCTGAAAAATACGAGGAGCATGAAAAGGTGTGAAAAATACGAGGAGCATGAAAAGGTGTGAAAAATATGAAGAGCATGTAAAGGCCTGAAAAATAGTCGGCGGATAAGAAGGTCTGAAAAATACGAGGAGCATGAAAAGGTCTGAAAAATACGAAGAGCCTGCAAACGTGTGAAAAATATGCAGAGCATGAAAAGGTCTGAAAAATAAGAGTAGTATGAAAATGTGTGAAAAGTACTAGAAGCAGGTGTGAAAACACGAGGAGCTGAAAAGGTGTGGAAATCGAGGAGCATGAAAAGGCCTGAACATACGAGAAGCATGAAGAAGGTCTGAAAATCAGAGAAGCAGAAGTTTGATAAATATGAGGAGCATGAAAAGGTGTGAAAATATGCAGAGCATGACAAAGGTCTGAAATCGAGTAGTATGAAAAGGTGTGAAATAAAAGGGATGAAGGTCTGAGAAATGGAAGGAGCATAAAATGTATGAAATATAAGTGGGCATTAAAGGTGTGAAAAATGGTGGAGCATGAAAGGTTGAACATACGACGAGCATGAAGTGGGAAAATACGAAGGCCCGAAATGGTTGAAAACTAGGAGGTAGCATGAAAAGGTTGAAAAAATGAAGAGCCTGAAGAGGTGTGAAAAAGTATGAAGAACACGAAACGGTGGTGAAAATATGAAGATCATGAAAAGGCATGAAAAACAGGAAGAGATAAAGGTCTGAAATTCGAGGGCTGAAAAGTTGTGAATTACGATCTGAAAGTGTGAAAAATACGAGGAGCATGAAAACGTGTGAAAAATATGAAGAGCACAAAAAGGTGTGAAAAATACGAGGAGTATGAAAAGGTCTGAAAAATATGAAGAGACTGAAAAGGTGTGAAAAATCTGAAGAGCATGAAAAGGACTGAAAATTATGAAGAACACGAAAAGGTGTGAAAAATATGAAGAGCACGAAAAGGTCTCAAAAATATGAGGACAACAAAAAGGTGTGAAAAATACGAGGAGCAAAAAAATGTGTGAAAAATACGAGGAGCCCTCAAATGTGTGAAAAATACGAGGAGCATGAAAACGTGTGAAAAAGACAAGGAGCATGAAAAGGTGTGAAAAATATGAGGAGCATGAAAAGGTCTGGGAAATGGAAGGAGCATAAAAAGGTCTGAAAAATACGAGGAGCATGAAAAGGTCTGAAAAATACGAGGAGCATGAAAAGGTCTGAGAAATACGAGGAGCATGAAAAGATGTGAAAAATATGAGGAGGATGAAAAGTTGTGAAAACTATGAGCATGAAAACGTGTGAAAAATACGAGGAGCATGAAAAGGTCTGAAAAATACGAGGAACACCAAAAGGTGTGAATAATACGAAGTGAATGAAAAGTTCTGAAAAATATTAGGATCATGAAAAGCTCTGAAAAGTAGGAAGAGCATGAAAAGGTGTGAAAAAAGGTTGAGCATGAAAAGTTCTTAAAAATACCAAGAGCACGAAAAGGTGTGAAGAATACGAGGAGCATGAAAGGGTGTGAAAAATATGAGGAGCATGAAAAGGTCTGAAAAATACGATTAGCATGAAAACGTGTGAAAAATACGAGGAGCATGAAAAGGTGTGAAAATACGAGGAGCATGAAAAGGTGTGAAAAATACGACGAGCATGAAATGGCCTCAAAAATAGGAGGAGAATAAAAAGGTCTGAAAAGTACGAGGAGCATAAAAAGCTGTGAAAAATACAAGGAGCATGAAAAGGCCTGAAAAATAGGAGGAGCATAAAAAGGTCTGAAAATTCGAGGAGCATGAAAAGTTGTGAAAACTATGATCATGAAAACGTGTGAAAAATATGAAGAGCACGGAAAGGCCTAAAAAATACGGGGAGCACGCACAAGTGTGAAAAGTACGAGGAGCATGAAAAGGTGTGAAAAAAAAGAGGAGCATGAAAAGGTGTGAACAATACGAGGAGCATCAAAAGGTGTCAAAAATATGAGCAGCACGAAAAGGTCTGAAAAATACGAGGAGAATGAAAAGGTGTGAAAAATATGAGGAGCATGAAAAGCTGTGAAAAATATGAAGAGGATGAAAAGGTGTGAAAAATACGAGGAACATGAAAAGGTGTGAAATATACAAGGAGCATGAAAAGGTGTGAAAAATACGAGGAGCATGAAAAGGTCTGAAAAATATGAAGAGACTGAAAAGTTGTGAAAAATATGAAGAGCATGAAAAGGTCTGAAAAATATGAGGACCACGAAAAGGTGTGAAAAATTCAAGGAGCACAAAAATGTGTGAAAAATACGAGGAGCCTGCAAACGTGTGAAAAATACGAGGAGCATGAAAAGTTGTAAAAAATACGTGGAGCATGAAAAGGAATGAAAAATACGAGGAGGATCAAAAGGTGTGAAAAATGCAAGGAGCATGAAAAGGTGTGAAAAATACGAGGAGCATGAAAAGGTCTGAAATATATGAGGAGCATAAAAAGGTGTGAAAGATATGAAGAACATGAAAAGGTCTGAAAAATATGAAGAGCCTGAAAAGGTGTGAAAAGAATGAAGAGCAGGAAAAAGTGTGAAAAACATGAGGAGCATGAAAAGGTGTGAAAAATACGAGGAGCATGAGAAGGTCTGAAAAATATGATGAGCATGAAAAGTTCTGAAAAGTATGAAGAGCCTGAAAAGGTGTGAAAAATATGAGGAACACGAAAAGGTCTGAAAAATTTGAAGAGCACATAAAGGTGTTAAAAATATGAAGAGCGTGAAAAGGTCTGAAATTTAAGGGGAGCACGAAAAGGTGTGAAAAATACGAGGAGCATGAAAAGGTCTGAAATATATGAGGAGCATAAAAAGGTGTGAAAGATATGAAGAACATGAAAAGGTCTGAAAAATATGAAGAGCCTGAAAAGGTGTGAAAAGAATGTAGAGCAGGAAAAAGAGTGAAAAATATGAGGAGCATGAAAAGGTGTGAAAAATAGGAGGAGCATGAAAAGGCCTGAAAAATAGCAGGAGTATAAAAAGTTCTGAAAAATACAAGGAGCATGAAAAGGTCTGGAAAATATGAAGAGCCTTATAAGATATGAAAAATATGAGGAGCACGAAAAGATCTGAAAAATATGAGGAGAACGAAAAGGTGTGAAATATAAGAGGAGCATGAAAAGGTGTGAAAATTACGAAGAGGTTGAAAAGGAGTGAAAAATACGAAGAGCATGTAAAGTTGTGAAAAATACAAGGAGCATGAAAAGGTCTGGAAAATACGAGGAGCATGAAAAGTTCTGAAAAATATGAAGAACATGAAAGGTGGTGGAAAATATCAAGAGCTTAAAAGGTGTCAAAAATGATGGTAGTCATGTAAAGGTGACAAAAATAGACAACATGAATCCTGTATAAAAATATGAGGAGATGAAACGGATTTGAAAATATGAAGAGCATGAAAAGGTGTGAAAATATACAAAGCATGAACCAAGGTCTGAAGTCTGAAGAGCAATGAAAAGGTGTGAAAAACATGCAGAAGCATGAAAAAGTGTGCAAAATACGCAGGAGCATGAAAGGTCTGGAAAAATCGAGAGCATCAAACGTCTTAAAAATACGAGGAGCATGAAAAGGTCTGAAAAATATGTGGAGCATGTAAAGTGTCAAAAATATGAGAATAATGAAAAGGTGTGTAAAATATGAAAAGCATGAAAAGGTGTCAAAAATATGAGGAACAAGTAAAGGTGTGAAAAATATGAGGAGCATGAATCTGTATGAAAAATATGAGGAGAATGAAACAGTGTGAAAAATATGAATATCATGAAAAGGTGTGAAAAATATGAGGAGTTTGAAAAGGTCTGAAAAATACGAGAGCATGAAAAGGTCTGAAAAAAATAGGAGGAGCACGAAAAGGTGTGCAATATACGAGGAGCATGAAAAGGTGTGAAAAACACCAGGAGCATGAAAAGGTGTGAAAAATATGAAGGGCATGAAAAAGTGTGAAAAATACGAGGAGCACCAAAGGTGTGAAAAATAGGAGGAGCACGAAAAGGTGTGAAAAATACGAGGAGCATGAAAAGGTGTGCAAAATACGAGGAGCATGAAAATGTCTGAAAAATACGAGGAGCATGAATAGGTGTGAAATTTATGAGGAGCCTGAAAAGGTGTGAAAAATATGAAGACTATGAAAAGGTCTGAAAAATATGAAGCATGAAAAGGTGTGAAAAATATGAATATCATGAAAAGGTCTGTAAAATATGAAGAGCCTGAAAAGGTATGAAAAATATGAAGAGCATGAAAAGGTGTGAAAAATATGAAGAGCATGAAAAGGTCTGAAAAATACGAGGAGCACGAAAAGTTGTGGAAAATACGAGGCGCATGAAAATGTCTGAAAAATATGAAGACTATGAAAAGGTCTAAAAAATATGAAGAGCCTCAAAAGGTGTGAAAAATATGAAGACTATAAAAAGATCTGAAAAATATGAAGAGCACGAAAAGGTGTGAAAAAATAGGAGGAGCATGAAAAGGTCTGAAAAACGCGAGGAGCATGAAAAGGCCTGAAAATTACGTGGAGCATGAAAAGGTGTGAAAAATACGAGGAGCATGGAAAGGTGTGAAAAATACGAGGAGAATGAAACGGTGTGAAAAATACCAGTAGCATGAAAAGTTTTGAAAAATACGAGGAGCATGAAAAGGTGTGAAAAATACGAGGATTCTGAAAAGATGTGAAAAATACGAGGAGAACGAAAAGGCCTGAAAAGTACGATGGGCATGAAGGTCTGAAAAATTCGAGGAGCATAAAATTGTCTGAAAAATATGAAGTACCTGAAAAGGTGTGAAAAATAGTAGGGGAACGAAAAGTTGTGAAACATACGAGGACCATGAAACGTTCTGAAAAATATGAAGACCATGAAAAGTTGAGAAAAATATGAAGAGCATGAAAAAGTATCAAAAATGAAGTGAACGGAAAGGTGTGAAAAATATGAAGAGCCCATTAAGGTGTGAAAAATAGGAGGAGCATGAAAAGTTCAGAAAAGTATGAAGAGCATTAAAGGTGTGAAAAATACGAGGAGCACGAAAAAGTTTGGAAAATACAAGGAGCATGAAAATGTCTGAAAAATACGAGGAGCATGAAAAGGTCTGAAAAATATGAAGAGCCTGAAAAGGTGTGAAAAATATGAAGACTATGAAAAGGTATGAAAACTATGAAAAGCACGAAAAGGTGTGAAAAAATAGGAGGAGCATGAAAAGGTCTGAAAAACACGAGGTAAATGAAAAGGCCTGAAAATTACGTGGAGCATGAAAAGTCGTGAAAAATACGAGGAGCCTGAAAAGATGTGAAAAATACGAGGAGAACGAAAAGGCCTGAAAAATACGATGGGCATGAAGGTCTGAAAAATACGAGGAGCATAAAATTGTCTGAAAAATATGAAGTACCTGAAAAGGTGTGAAAAATAGTAGGGGCACGAAAAGTTGTGAAAAATACGAGGACCATGAAACGTTCTGAAAAATCTGAAGAGCATGAAAAGTTGAGAAAAAAATGAAGAGCATGAAAAGGTATCAAAAATATGAAGCACATGAAAAGGTGTGAAAAATATGAAGAGCACGAAAAGGTGTGAAAAATAGGAGGAGCACGAAAAGGTGTGAAAAATATGAAGAGCACGAAAAGGTGTGAAAAATAGGAGGAGCATGAAAAGTTCAGGAAAGTACGAAGAGCATTAAAGGTGTGAAAAATACGAGGAGCATGAAAAGCTGTGAAAAATACGAGGAGCATGACAAGTTGTGAAAAATACGAGGAGCATGAAAATGCCAGAAAAATACGAGGAGCATGAAAGGGCCTGAAAAATAGGTGGAGCATGAAAAGGCATGAAAAATACGAGGAGCATGAAAACATGTGAAAAATACGAGGAGAATGAGAAGGTGTGAAAAATTCGAGGAGCATGAAAAGACGTGAAAAATAGGTGGAGCATGAAAAGGTGGAAAAATACGAGGAGCATGAAAAGGTGTGAGAAATACGAGGAGCATGAAAAGGTGTGAAAAATACGAGGAGCATGAAAAGGTATGAAAAATACAAGGAGCACGAAAAGGTGTGGCAAATACGAGGCGCATGACAATGTCTGAAAAATATGAAGACTATGAAAAGGTCTGAAAAATATGAAGAGCCTGAAAAGGTGTGAAAAAAATGAAGACTATAAAAGGTCTGAAAAATATGAAGAGCACGAAAAGGTGTGAAAAAATAGGAGGAGCATGAAAAGGTCTGAAAAACACGAGGAGCATGAAAAGGCCTGAAAATTTCGTGGAGCATGAAAAGGTGTGAAAAATACGAGGCGCATGGAAAGGTGTGAAAAACACGAGGAGAATGAAAAGGTGTGAAAAATACCAGGAGCATGAAAAATTTTGAAAAATACGAGGAGCATGAAAAGGTGTGAAAAATACGAGGAGCCTGAAAAGATGTGAAAAATACGAGGAGCACGAAAAGGCCTGAAAAATACGATGGACATGAAGGTCTGAAAAATACGAGGAGCATAAAATTGCCTGAAAAATATGAAGTACCTGAAAAGGTGTGAAAAATAGTAGGGGCACGAAAAGTTGTGAAAAATACGAGGACCATGAAACGTTCTGAAAAATCTGAAGAGCATGAAAAGTTGAGAAAAAAATGAAGAGCATGAAAAGGTATCAAAAATATGAAGTGCATGAAAAGGTGTGAAAAATATGAAGAGCACAAAAAGGTGTGAAAAATAGGAGGAGCAAAAAATGTGTGAAAAATATGAAGAGCACGAAAAGGTGTGAAAAATAGGAGGAGCATGAAAAGTTCAGGAAAGTACGAAGAGCATTAAAGGTGTGAAAAATACGAGGAGCATGAAAAGGTGTGAAAAATACGAGGAGCATGACAAGTTGTGAAAAATACGAGGAGCATGAAAAGATGTGAAAAATACGAGGAGAACGAAAAGGCCTGAAAAATACGATGGGCATGAAGGTCTGAAAAATACGAGGAGCATAAAATTGTCTGAAAAATATGAAGTACCTGAAAAGGTGTGAAAAATAGTAGGGGCACGAAAAGTTGTGAAAAATACGAGGACCATGAAACGTTCTGAAAAATCTGAAGAGCATGAAAAGTTGAGAAAAAAATGAAGAGCATGAAAAGGTATCAAAAATATGAAGTGCATGAAAAGGTGTGAAAAATATGAAGAGCACAAAAAGGTGTGAAAAATAGGAGGAGCAAAAAATGTGTGAAAAATATGAAGAGCACGAAAAGGTGTGAAAAATAGGAGGAGCATGAAAAGTTCAGGAAAGTACGAAGAGCATTAAAGGTGTGAAAAATACGAGGAGCAGGAAAAGCTGTGAAAAATACGAGGAGCATGACAAGTTGTGAAAAATACGAGGAGCATGAAAATGCCAGAAAAATACGAGGAGCATGAAAGGGCCTGAAAAATAGGTGGAGCATGAAAAGGCAAGGAAAATACGAGGAGCATAAAAACATGTGAAAAATACGAGGAGAATGAGAAGGTGTGAAAAATTCGAGGAGCATGAAAAGACGTGAAAAATAGGTGGAGCATGAAAAGGTGAAAAATACGAGGAGCATGAAAAGGTGTGAGAAATACGAGGAGCATGAAAAGGTGTGAAAAATACGAGGAGCATGAAAAGGTATGAAAAATACAAGGAGCATGAAACGGTCTGAAAAATACGAGGAGCATGAAAAGTACTGAAAAATATGTTTTTCACACCTTTCCATGCTCCTCGTATTTTTCACACCTTTTCGTGCTCCCCGTATTTTTCACACCTTTTCATGCTCCTCGTATTTTTCACACGTTTTCATGATCGTAATTTTCACAACTTTTCATGCTCCTCGAATTTTTCAGACCTTTTTATGCTCTTCCTGTTTTTCAGGCCTTTTCATGATCTTCATATTTTTCACACCGTTTCGTGTTCTTCATATTTTTCACACCTCTTCAGGCTCTTCATTTTTTTCAGACCTTTTCATGCTCCTCCTAGTTTTCAACCATTTCGGGCTCTTCGTATTTTTCCCATCGTTTCATGCTCGTCGTATTTTTCAGACCTTTTCATGCTCCACCTATTTTTCCCACCTTTTAATGCTCCACTTATATTTCATACATTTTTATGCTCCTTCCATTTCTCAGACCTTTTCATGCTCCTTGTATTTTTCACACCTTTTCATACTACTCGATTTTTCAGACCTTTTCATGCTCTGCATATTTTTCAGACCTTTTCATGCTCCTCGTATTTTCCAAACCTCTTCGTTCATGATTCGTAGTAATTCAAACTCATTTACTTTTTTTCTATTGCCCTTCGAATAATTTTGTCAGCTATTACAGGTGTGTTTATTGCTTTCCTCGGGCTGGTTCCCTGGGACTTTAGTTTTTCATGGCCCCTTGTAGTTGATTCAGTCATATTGCTTTTTCATATTGCTTTCTCAGTGAATATTCTCCTCGGAAGCGCAATTATTCGACAGCTACCTCGTATTTTCTCACATACTTTTCATGGGTCTTTGCGAGATGTGTTTCTAGGTTAAGTTGGTTTTCAATAATTGATCCTCGTAATTTTTCACACCTTTTACATGGGTTCTTCCTATATTGTTGTTTTCAGTATCCATTTTCATGGCTCGTATTTCGGATATGAATTGTTTGGATCGTGGAACCTTTCTGCTCGCTTGGTATTTTTTTTTTCATACTTTTTTTACTATTGTCTCTTTCTGTATTTTTGGTTTCTACTTTTTTCTTTTTGTTAGTTGAGGCCTTTTTTATCAACCTCCATATCGGGTAATTTTTCTACGATAAGCGCTTTGTTTCTAATCTCCTTCTATTATTCACACTATGTCATGACTTAGCCTCTTTTGATTTCGGTGTCTCTCATTCTTCATTATTCAGGATTTCTTTTCGTGCTCTCCTTCATTTATTTCATTTATCTTATATAAGGGCTCTTTTTCATATTTTCCAGACCTTTGATTCCATGGGCTCCTTGTATTTTCAGGAACTTTTTATACTCCGGGCATATTTTCAGGCCTTTTTCAGAATTGTCTCCTCCCTTTTTTCACTACCTTATTCAATGGCTCCTCATCTTTTTCACTCTTTTCCTGGCTCTATCATTCTTTTCAACACCTTTTCAGGCTCTTCATATTTTTCAGCCCTTTTCATGTTCTTCATATCTTTCACACCTTTTTATGCTCCTCATATATTTCAGACCTTTTCATGCTCCTCGTATTTTTCACACCTTTTCGTGCTCCCCTTAAATTTCAGACCTTTTCTCGCTCTTCATATTTTTAACACCTTTATGTGCTCTTCAAATTTTTCAGACCTTTTCGTGTTCCTCATATTTTTCACACCTTTTCAGGCTCTTCATACTTTTCAGAACTTTTCATGCTAATCATATTTTTCAGACCTTCTCATGCTCCTCGTATTTTTCACACCTTTTCATGCTCCTCATATTTTTCACACTTTTTCCTGCTCTTCATTCTTTTCACACCTTTTCAGGCTCTTCATATTTTTCAGACCTTTTCATGTTCTTCATATCTTTCACACCTTTTTATGCTCCTCATATATTTCAGACCTTTTCATGCTCCTCGTATTTTTCACACCTTTTCGTGCTCCCCTTAAATTTCAGACCTTTTCATGCTCTTCATATTTTTAACACCTTTATGTGCTCTTCAAATTTTTCAGACCTTTTCGTGTTCCTCATATTTTTCACACCTTTTCAGGCTCTTCATACTTTTCAGAACTTTTCATGCTCATCATATTTTTCAGACCTTCTCATGCTCCTCGTATTTTTCACACCTTTTCATGCTCCTTGCATTTTTCACACCTTTTGATCCTCCTCGTATTTTTCATTCCTTTTCATGCTCCACGTATTTTTTACAACTTTTCATGCTCCTCGTATTTTTCACACGTTTGCAGGCTCCTCGTATTTTTCACACATTTTTGTGCTCCTCGAATTTTTCACACCTTTTCGTGGTCCTCATATTTTTCAGACCTTTTCATGCTCTTCATATTTTTCACAACTTTTCAGTCTCTTCATATTTTTCAGACCTTTTCATGCTCCTCGTATTTTTCACACTGTTCGAATTTGCTAGCTGTGTATGTTTCACCACCTTTTTCATGTTCCTCGTATTTTTCACACCGTTTCAGGTTTCTCCTCGATTTTCAGACCTTTTGTGCCCTGCTCGTATTCTTGACACCTTTTTGATGCTCCTCGATTGATTCAGCACCTTTTCATGCTCCTCATTATTTTTTCACACCTTTTCATGCTCCTCGTGATTCTTCACACCTATTCGTGGCTCTTGGGTTTATTTTTAAAGAAGCCTTTCCATGCCCTCCTTTTTACAACGCTTTTCATGCCCTCCTTACCCTACTTATGTCAGAGCTTGCCTTCATGATCCGAATATTTTCTCAGAACCTTTTCATTCACACATTGATTATTCACCACGTTTTGGTGTTCGTCGTATTTTCAGGACCTCTCTTCAATGCTGCCTCGTAATTTTTCCAACGTTTCATTGCTCGTAGCTTTCTACGACACAACATTTTCATCGTCCCCTCTCCTCGTTACCTTTGTTCACCATTCTTTTCGATGCTCCTCAGATTTCTCCTTGACCGTCTTTCTATGCTCCTTCCAAGATCTTCTCCAGACCATTTTTCATGCTCCCCTCATATTTTCACACCTTTTGATGCTCCTCGTATTTTTCACGCCTTTTCATGCTCCACATATTTTTCACACCTTTTCATGCTCCTCGTATTTTTCACACATTTGCAGGCTCCTTGTATTTTTCACACATTTTTTTGCTCCTCGTATTTTTCACACCTTTTTGTTGTCCTCATATTTTTGAGACCTTTTCGTGCTCTTCATATTTTTCACACCTTTTCATGTTCTTCATAATTTTCAGACCTTTTCATGCTCTTCAGATTTTTCACACCTTTTCAGTCTCTTCATATTTTTCAGACCTTTTCATACTCCTCGTATTTTTCACACCTTTTTGTGCTCTTCATATTTTTCACACGTTTTCATGCTCCTCGTATTTTTCACACCTTTTCATGCTCCCCGTATTTTTCACACCTTTTCATGCTCCTCGTATTTTTCACACGTTTTCATGATCGTAATTTTCACACCTTTTCATGCTCCTCGAATTTTTCAGACCTTTTTATGCTCTTCCTGTTTTTCAGGCCTTTTCATGATCTTCATATTTTTCACACCGTTTCGTGTTCTTCATATTTTTCACACCTCTTCAGGCTCTTCATTTTTTTCAGACCTTTTCATGCTCCTCCTAGTTTTCAACCATTTCGGGCTCTTCGTATTTTTCCCATCGTTTCATGCTCGTCGTATTAAAAATAGGAGGAGCATGAAAAGGTGTGAAAAATACGAGGAGCATGAAAACGTGTGAAAAATACGAGGAGCATGAAAAGGTGTGAAAAATATGAAGAGCATGAAAAGGCCTGAAAAATAGGAGTGGCAAAAAAAGTCTGAAAAATACGAGGAGCATGAAAAGGTTGAAAAATATGCAGAGCATGAAAAGGTCTGAAAAATCGAGTAGTATGAAAAGGTGTGAAAAATACAAGGAGCATGAAAAGGTCTGAGAAATGGAAGGAGCATAAAAATGTATGAAATATAAGTGGAGCATTAAAAGGTGTGAAAAATAGGTGGAGCATGAAAAGGTCTGAAAAATACGACAAGCATGAAACGATGGGAAAAATACGAAGAGCCCGAAATGGTTGAAAACTAGGAGGAGCATGAAAAGGTCTGAAAAAAATGAAGAGCCTGAAGAGGTGTGAAAAATATGAAGAACACGAAACGGTGTGAAAAATATGAAGATCATGAAAAGGCCTGAAAAACAGGAAGAGCATAAAAAGGTCTGAAAAATTCGAGGAGCATGAAAAGTTGTGAAAATTACGATCATGAAAACGTGTGAAAAATACGAGGAGCATGAAAAGGTGTGAAAAATACGGGGAGCACGAAAAGGTGTGAAAAATACGAGGAGCATGAAAACGTGTGAAAAATATGAAGAGCACAAAAAGGTGTGAAAAATACGAGGAGTATGAAAAGGTCTGAAAAATATGAAGAGACTGAAAAGGTGTGAAAAATCTGAAGAGCATGAAAAGGTCTGAAAATTATGAAGAACACGAAAAGGTGTGAAAAATATGAAGAGCACGAAAAGGTCTCAAAAATATGAGGACAACAAAAAGGTGTGAAAAATACGAGGAGCAAAAAAATGTGTGAAAAATACGAGGAGCCCTAAAATGTGTGAAAAATACGAGGAGCATGAAAACGTGTGAAAAAGACAAGGAGCATGAAAAGGTGTGAAAAATATGAAGAGCATGAAAAGGTGTGAAAAATATGAGGAGCATGAAAAGGTCTGGAAAATGGAAGGAGCATAAAAAGGTCTGAAAAATACGAGGAGCATGAAAAGGTCTGAAAAATACGAGGAGCATGAAAAGGTCTGAGAAATACGAGGAGCATGAAAAGATGTGAAAAATATGAGGAGGATGAAAAGTTGTGAAAACTATGAGCATGAAAACGTGTGAAAAATACGAGGAGCATGAAAAGGTCTGAAAAATACGAAGGAACACCAAAAGGTGTGAATAATACGAAGTGAATGAAAAGTTCTGAAAAATATTAGGATCATGAAAAGCTCTGAAAAGTAGGAAGAGCATGAAAAGGTGTGAAAAAAGGAGGAGCATGAAAAGTTCTTAAAAATACCAAGAGCACGAAAAGGTGTGAAGAATACGAGGAGCATGAAAGGGTGTGAAAAATATGAGGAGCATGAAAAGGTCTGAAAAATACGATTAGCATGAAAACGTGTGAAAAATACGAGGAGCATGAAAAGGTGTGAAAAATACGAGGAGCATGAAAAGGTGTGAAAAATACGACGAGCATGAAATGGCCTCAAAAATAGGAGGAGAATAAAAAGGTCTGAAAAGTACGAGGACACTAAAAAGCTGTGGATAAAATTCAAGATGCATCGAAAAAGCCTGCAAAATAGGGGAGCATAAAAAGTGTCTGAAAATTCGTAGGAGCATGAAAGTTGTGAAACTATGATCATGAAAACGTTTGGAAAAATATGAATAGCACGGAAAGGCCTAAAAAATACGGGGAGCACGCACAAGTGTGAAAAGTACGAGGAGCATGAAAAGGTGTGAAAAATACGAGGAGCATGAAAAGGTGTGAAAAATATGAAGAGCATGAAAAGGCCTGAAAAATAGGAGTGGCAAAAAAAGTCTGAAAAATACGAGGAGCATGAAAAGGTTGAAAAATATGCAGAGCATGAAAAGGTCTGAAAAATCGAGTAGTATGAAAAGGTGTGAAAAATACAAGGAGCATGAAAAGGTCTGAGAAATGGAAGGAGCATAAAAATGTATGAAATATAAGTGGAGCGTTAAAAGGTCTGAAAAATAGATGGAGCATGAAAAGGTCTGAAAAATACGACGAGCATGAAACGATGGGAAAAATACGAAGAGCCCGAAATGGTTGAAAACTAGGAGGAGCATGAAAAGGTCTGAAAAAAATGAAGAGCCTGAAGAGGTGTGAAAAATATGAAGAACACGAAACGGTGTGAAAAATATGAAGATCATGAAAAGGCCTGAAAAACAGGAAGAGCATAAAAAGGTCTGAAAAATTCGAGGAGCATGAAAAGGTGTGAAAATTACGATCATGAAAACGTGTGAAAAATACGAGGAGCATGAAAAGGTGTGAAAAATACGGGGAGCACGAAAAGGTGTGAAAAATACGAGGAGCATGAAAACGTGTGAAAAATATGAAGAGCACAAAAAGGTGTGAAAAATACGAGGAGTATGAAAAGGTCTGAAAAATATGAAGAGACTGAAAAGGTGTGAAAAATCTGAAGAGCATGAAAAGGTCTGAAAATTATGAAGAACACGAAAAGGTGTGAAAAATATGAAGAGCACGAAAAGGTCTCAAAAATATGAGGACAACAAAAAGGTGTGAAAAATACGAGGAGCAAAAAAATGTGTGAAAAATACGAGGAGCCCTCAAATGTGTGAAAAATACGAGGAGCATGAAAACGTGTGAAAAAGACAAGGAGCATGAAAAGGTGTGAAAAATATGAAGAGCATGAAAAGGTGTGAAAAATATGAGGAGCATGAAAAGTTCTGGGAAATGGAAGGAGCATAAAAAGGTCTGAAAAATACGAGGAGCATGAAAAGGTCTGAAAAATACGAGGAGCATGAAAAGGTCTGAGAAATACGAGGAGCATGAAAAGATGTGAAAAATACGAGGAGGATGAAAAGTTGTGAAAACTACGAGCATGAAAACGTGTGAAAAATACGAGGAGCATGAAAAGGTCTGAAAAATACGAGGAACACCAAAAGGTGTGAATAATACGAAGTGAATGAAAAGTTCTGAAAAATATTAGGATCATGAAAAGCTCTGAAAAGTAGGAAGAGCATGAAAAGGTGTGAAAAAAGGTTGAGCATGAAAAGTTCTTAAAAATACCAAGAGCACGAAAAGGTGTGAAGAATACGAGGAGCATGAAAGGGTGTGAAAAATATGAGGAGCATGAAAAGGTCTGAAAAATACGATTAGCATGAAAACGTGTGAAAAATACGAGGAGCATGAAAAGGTGTGAAAAATACGAGGAGCATGAAAAGGTGTGAAAAATACGACGAGCATGAAATGGCCTCAAAAAAAGGAGGAGAATAAAAAGGTCTGAAAAGTACGAGGAGCATAAAAAGCTGTGAAAAATACAAGGAGCATGAAAAGGCCTGAAAAATAGGAGGAGCATAAAAAGGTCTGAAAATTCGAGGAGCATGAAAAGTTGTGAAAACTATGATCGAGGAGCATGAAAACGTGTGAAAAATACGAGGAGCATGAAAAGGTGTGAAAAATATGAAGAGCATGAAAAGGCCTGAAAAATAGGAGTGGCAAAAAAAGTCTGAAAAATACGAGGAGCATGAAAAGGTTGAAAAATATGCAGAGCATGAAAAGGTCTGAAAAATCGAGTAGTATGAAAAGGTGTGAAAAATACAAGGAGCATGAAAAGGTCTGAGAAATGGAAGGAGCATAAAAATGTATGAAATATAAGTGGAGCATTAAAAGGTCTGAAAAATAGGTGGAGCATGAAAAGGTCTGAAAAATACGACGAGCATGAAACGATGGGAAAAATACGAAGAGCCCGAAATGGTTGAAAACTAGGAGGAGCATGAAAAGGTCTGAAAAAAATGAAGAGCCTGAAGAGGTGTGAAAAATATGAAGAACACGAAACGGTGTGAAAAATATGAAGATCATGAAAAGGCCTGAAAAACAGGAAGAGCATAAAAAGGTCTGAAAAATTCGAGGAGCATGAAAAGTTGTGAAAATTACGATCATGAAAACGTGTGAAAAATACGAGGAGCATGAAAAGGTGTGAAAAATACGGGGAGCACGAAAAGGTGTGAAAAATACGAGGAGCATGAAAAGGTGTGAAAAATATGAAGAGCACAAAAAGGTGTGAAAAATACGAGGAGTATGAAAAGGTCTGAAAAATATGAAGAGACTGAAAAGGTGTGAAAAATCTGAAGAGCATGAAAAGGTCTGAAAATTATGAAGAACACGAAAAGGTGTGAAAAATATGAAGAGCACGAAAAGGTCTCAAAAATATGAGGACAACAAAAAGGTGTGAAAAATACGAGGAGCAAAAAAATGTGTGAAAAATACGAGGAGCCCTCAAATGTGTGAAAAATACGAGGAGCATGAAAACGTGTGAAAAAGACAAGGAGCATGAAAAGGTGTGAAAAATATGAGGAGCATGAAAAGGTCTGGGAAATGGAAGGAGCATAAAAAGGTCTGAAAAATACGAGGAGCATGAAAAGGTCTGAAAAATACGAGGAGCATGAAAAGGTCTGAGAAATACGAGGAGCATGAAAAGATGTGAAAAATACGAGGAGGATGAAAAGTTGTGAAAACTACGAGCATGAAAACGTGTGAAAAATACGAGGAGCATGAAAAGGTCTGAAAAATACGAGGAACACCAAAAGGTGTGAATAATACGAAGTGAATGAAAAGTTCTGAAGAATATTAGGATCATGAAAAGCTCTGAAAAGTAGGAAGAGCATGAAAAGGTGTGAAAAAAGGAGGAGCATGAAAAGTTCTTAAAAATACCAAGAGCACGAAAAGGTGTGAAGAATACGAGGAGCATGAAAGGGTGTGAAAAATATGAGGAGCATGAAAAGGTCTGAAAAATACGATTAGCATGAAAACGTGTGAAAAATACGAGGAGCATGAAAAGGTGTGAAAAATACGAGGAGCATGAAAAGGTGTGAAAAATATGACGAGCATGAAATGGCCTCAAAAATAGGAGGAGAATAAAAAGGTCTGAAAAGTACGAGGAGCATAAAAAGCTGTGAAAAATACAAGGAGCATGAAAAGGCCTGAAAAATAGGAGGAGCATAAAAAGGTCTGAAAATTCGAGGAGCATGAAAAGTTGTGAAAACTATGATCATGAAAACGTGTGAAAAATATGAAGAGCACGGAAAGGCCTAAAAAATACGGGGAGCACGCACAAGTGTGAAAAGTACGAGGAGCATGAAAAGGTGTGAAAAAAAAGAGGAGCATGAAAAGGTGTGAACAATACGAGGAGCATCAAAAGGTGTCAAAAATACGAGCAGCACGAAAAGGTCTGAAAAATACGAGGAGAATGAAAAGGCGTGAAAAATATGAGGAGCATGAAAAGCTGTGAAAAATATGAAGAGGATGAAAAGGTGTGAAAAATACGAGGAACATGAAAAGGTGTGAAATATACAAGGAGCATGAAGAGGTGTGAAAAATACGAGGAGCATGAAAAGGTCTGAAAAATATGAAGAGACTGAAAAGGTGTGAAAAATATGAAGAGCATGAAAAGGTCTGAAAAATATGAGGACCACGAAAAGGTGTGAAAAATTCGAGGAGCACAAAAATGTGTGAAAAATACGAGGAGCCTGCAAACGTGTGAAAAATACGAGGAGCATGAAAAGTTGTAAAAAAATACGTGGAGCATGAAAAGGAATGAAAAATACGAGGAGGATCAAAAGGTGTGAAAAATGCAAGGAGCATGAAGAGGTGTGAAAAATACGAGGAGCATGAGAAGGTCTGAAAAATATGATGAGCATGAAAAGTTCTGAAAAGTATGAAGAGCCTGAAAAGGTGTGAAAAATATGAGGAACACGAAAAGGTCTGAAAAATTTGAAGAGCACATAAAGGTGTTAAAAATATGAAGAGCGTGAAAAGGTCTGAAATTTAAGGGGAGCACGAAAAGGTGTGAAAAATACGAGGAGCATGAAAAGGTCTGAAATATATGAGGAGCATAAAAAGGTGTGAAAGATATGAAGAACATGAAAAGGTCTGAAAAATATGAAGAGCCTGAAAAGGTGTGAAAAGAATGAAGAGCAGGAAAAAGTGTGAAAAATATGAGGAGCATGAAAAGGTGTGAAAAATACGAGGAGCATGAGAAGGTCTGAAAAATATGATTAGCATGAAAAGTTCTGAAAAGTATGAAGAGCCTGAAAAGGTGTGAAAAATATGAGGAACATGAAAAGGTCTGAAAAATTTGAAGAGCACATAAAGGTGTTAAAAATATGAAGAGCGAGAAAAGGTCTGAAATTTAAGGGGAGCACGAAAAGGTGTGAAAAATACGAGGAGCATGAAAAGGTCTGAAATATATGAGGAGCATAAAAAGGTGTGAAAGATATGAAGAACATGAAAAGGTCTGAAAAATATGAAGAGCCTGAAAAGGTGTGAAAAGAATGTAGAGCAGGAAAAAGAGTGAAAAATATGAGGAGCATGAAAAGGTGTGAAAAATACGAGGAGCATGAAAAGGCCTGAAAAATAGGAGGAGTATAAAAAGTTCTGAAAAATACAAGGAGCATGAAAAGGTCTGGAAAATATGAAGAGCCTTATAAGATATGAAAAATATGAGGAGCACGAAAAGATCTGAAAAATATGAGGAGAACGAAAAGGTGTGAAATATAAGAGGAGCATGAAAAGGTGTGATTTTACGAAGAGGTTGAAAAGGAGTGACAAATACGAAGAGCATGTAAAGTTGTGAAAAATACAAGGAGCATGAAAAGGTCTGGAAAATACGAGGAGCATGAAAAGGTCTGAAAAATATGAAGAACATGAAAAGGTGTGAAAAATACGAGGAGCATGAAAAGTTCTGAAAAATATGAAGAACATGAAAAGGTGTGAAAAATACGAGGAGCATGAAAAGGTGTGAAAATTACGAGAAGCATGAAAAGCTGCGAAAAATACAAGGGGCATGAAAAGGCCTGAAAATTAGGAGGAGCATAAAACCGTCTGAAAATTTCGAGGAGCATGAAAAGTTGTGAAAACTACGATAATGAAAAGGTGTGAAAAATACGAGGAGCATGAAAAGGTGTGAAAAATATGAAGAGCATGAAAAGTTGTGAAAAATATGAAGAGCACGAAAAGGTCTGAAAAATATGAGGACCACGAAAAGGTGTGAAAAATACGAGGAGCACAAAAATGTGTGAAAAATACGAGGAGCTTGCAAATGTGTGAAAAATACGAGGAGCATGAAAAGGTGTGAAAATTACGTGGAGCATGAAAAGGCGTGAAAAATATGAGGAGCATGAAAAGGTGTGAAAAATATGAAGAGCACGAAGAGGTGTGAAAATTATGAAGAGCACGAAAAGGTCTGAAAAATATGAGGACCACGAAAAGGTGTGAAAAATTCGAGGAGCACAAAAATGTGTGAAAAATACGAGGAGCCTGCAAACGTGTGAAAAATACGAGGAGCATGAAAAGTTGTAAAAAATACGTGGAGCATGAAAAGGAATGAAAAATACGAGGAGGATCAAAAGGTGTGAAAAATGCAAGGAGCATGAAAGAAGAGGAGCATCTGAAAAATATGATGAGCATGAAAAGTTCTGAAAAGTATGAAGAGCCTGAAAGGTGTGAAAAATATGAGGAACACGAAAAGGTCTGAAAAATTTGAAGAGCACATAAAGGTGTTAAAAATATGAAGAGCGAGAAAAGGTCTGAAATTTAAGGGGAGCACGAAAAGGTGTGAAAAATACGAGGAGCATGAAAAGGTCTGAAATATATGAGGAGCATAAAAAGGTGTGAAAGATATGAAGAACATGAAAAGGTCTGAAAAATATGAAGAGCCTGAAAAGGTGTGAAAAGAATGAAGAGCAGGAAAAAGTGTGAAAAATATGAGGAGAATGAAAAGGTGTGAAAAATACGAGGAGCATGAGAAGGTCTGAAAAATATGATTAGCATGAAAAGTTCTGAAAAGTATGAAGAGCCTGAAAAGGTGTGAAAAATATGAGGAACACGAAAAGGTCTGAAAAATTTGAAGAGCACATAAAGGTGTTAAAAATATGAAGAGCGTGAAAAGGTCTGAAATTTAAGGGGAGCACGAAAAGGTGTGAAAAATACGAGGAGCATGAAAAGGTCTGAAATATATGAGGAGCATAAAAAGGTGTGAAAGATATGAAGAACATGAAAAGGTCTGAAAAATATGAAGAGCCTGAAAAGGTGTGAAAAGAATGTAGAGCAGGAAAAAGAGTGAAAAATATGAGGAGCATGAAAAGGTGTGAAAAATAGGAGGAGCATGAAAAGGCCTGAAAAATAGCAGGAGTATAAAAAGTTCTGAAAAATACAAGGAGCATGAAAAGGTCTGGAAAATATGAAGAGCCTTATAAGATATGAAAAATATGAGGAGCACGAAAAGATCTGAAAAATATGAGGAGAACGAAAAGGTGTGAAATATAAGAGGAGCATGAAAAGGTGTGATTTTACGAAGAGGTTGAAAAGGAGTGACAAATACGAAGAGCATGTAAAGTTGTGAAAAATACAAGGAGCATGAAAAGGTCTGGAAAATACGAGGAGCATGAAAAGGTCTGAAAAATATGAAGAACATGAAAAGGTGTGAAAAATACGAGGAGCATGAAAAGTTCTGAAAAATATGAAGAACATGAAAAGGTGTGAAAAATACGAGGAGCATGAAAAGGTGGAAAATTACGAGAAGCATGAAAAGCTGCGAAAAATACAAGGGGCATGAAAAGGCCTGAAAATTAGGAGGAGCATAAAACCGTCTGAAAATTTCGAGGAGCATGAAAAGTTGTGAAAACTACGATAATGAAAAGGTGTGAAAAATACGAGGAGCATGAAAAGGTGTGAAAAATATGCAGAGCATGAAAAGGTCTGAAAAATCGAGTAGTATGAAAAGGTGTGAAAAATACAAGGAGCATGAAAAGGTCTGAGAAATGGAAGGAGCATAAAAATGTATGAAATATAAGTGGAGCATTAAAAGGTGGGAAAAATAGGTGGAGCATGAAAAGGTCTGAAAAATACGACGAGCATGAAACGATGGGAAAAATACGAAGAGCCCGAAATGGTTGAAAACTAGGAGGAGCATGAAAAGGACTGAAAAAAATGAAGAGCCTGAAGAGGTGTGAAAAATATGAAGAACACGAAACGGTGTGAAAAATATGAAGATCATGAAAAGGCCTGAAAAACAGGAAGAGCATAAAAAGGTCTGAAAAATTCGAGGAGCATGAAAAGGTGTGAAAATTACGAGCATGAAAACGTGTGAAAAATACGAGGAGCATGAAAAGGTGTGAAAAATACGGGGAGCACGAAAAGGTGTGAAAAATACGAGGAGCATGAAAACGTGTGAAAAATATGAAGAGCATGAAAAGGTGTGAAAATTACGTGGAGCATGAAAAGGCGTGAAAAATATGAGGAGCATGAAAAGGTGTGAAAAATATGAAGAGCACAAAAATGTGTGAAAAATACGAGGAGCTTGCAAATGTGTGAAAAATATGAAGAGCATGAAAAGGTGTGAAAAATACGTGGAGCATGAAAAAGGCGTGAAAATAATGAAGAGCATGAAAAAGTTGTGATAAAAATTACTGGAGCAATGAAAAGGCGTGAAAAATATGAGGAGCATGAGAAGGTGTGAAAAATATGAAGAGCACGAAGAGGTGTGAAAATTATGAAGAGCACGAAAAGGTCTGAAAAATACGAGGAGCTTGAAAGGGGCTGAGAAATATGAGGAGCATGAAAAGGTGTGAAAATTACGTGGAGCATGAAAAGGTGTGAAAAATACGAGGAGCATGAAAACGTGTGAAAAATATGAAGAGCATGAAAAGGTGTGAAAATTACGTGGAGCATGAAAAGGCGTGAAAAATATGAAGAGCATGAAAAGTTGTGAAAAATCTGAAGAGCACGAAAAGGTCTGAAAAATATGAGGACCACGAAAAGGTGTGAAAAATACGAGGAGCACAAAAATGTGTGAAAAATACGAGGAGCTTGCAAATGTGTGAAAAATACGAGGAGCATGAAAAGGTGGGAAAATTACGTGAGAGCATGAAAAGCGTGAAAAATATTGAGGAGCCATGAAAAGGGAGCATGAAAAGGCGTGAAAAATATGAGGAGCATGAAAAGGTGTGAAAAATATGAAGAGCACGAAGAGGTGTGAAAATTATGAAGAGCACGAAAAGGTCTGAAAAATACGAGGAGCTTGAAAGGGGCTGAGAAATATGAGGAGCATAAAAAGGTGTGAAAAATACGAGGAGCATAAAAAGGTGTGAAAAATGCGAGGAGCATGAAAATGTGTGAAAAATTAGAGGAGCATGAAAAAGTGTGAAAAATATGAGGAGCATGTACAGGTGTCAAAAATACGAGGAGCATGAAAAGGTCTGAAAAGTAGGAAGAGCATGAAAAGGTGTGAAAAAAGGAGGAGCATGAAAAGTTCTTGAAAATACGAAGAGCATGAAAAGGTGTGAAGAATACGAGGAGCATGAAAGGGTGTGAAAAATATGAGGAGCATGAAAAGGTGTGAAAAATACGAGGAGCATGAAAACGTGTGAAAAATATGAGGAGCATGAAAAGGTGTGAAAAATATGAAGAGCATGAAAAGGCCTGAAAAATAGGAGTGGCAAAAAAAGTCTGAAAAATACGAGGAGCATGAAAAGGTGTGAAAAATATGCAGAGCATGAAAAGGTCTGAAAAATCGAGTAGTATGAAAAGGTGTGAAAAATACAAGGAGCATGAAAAGGTCTGAGAAATGGAAGGAGCATAAAAATGTATGAAATATAAGTGGAGCATGAAAAGGTGTGAAAAATAGGTGGAGCATGAAAAGGTCTGAAAAATACGACGAGCATGAAACGATGGGAAAAATACGAAGAGCCCGAAATGGTTGAAAACTAGGAGGAGCATGAAAAGGTCTGAAAAAAATGAAGAGACTGAAGAGGTGTGAAAAATATGAAGAACACGAAACGGTGTGAAAAATATGAAGATCATGAAAAGGCCTGAAAAACAGGAAGAGCATAAAAAGGTCTGAAAAATTCGAGGAGCATGAAAAGTTGTGAAAATTACGATCATGAAAACGTGTGAAAAATACGAGGAGCATGAAAAGGTGTGAAAAATACGGGGAGCACGAAAAGGTGTGAAAAATACAAGGAGCATGAAAACGTGTGAAAAATATGAAGAGCACAAAAAGGTGTGAAAAATACGAGGAGTATGAAAAGGTCTGAAAAATATGAAGAGACTGAAAAGGTGTGAAAAAACTGAAGAGCATGAAAAGGTCTGAAAATTATGAAGAACACGAAAAGGTGTGAAAAATATGAAGAGCACGAAAAGGTCTCAAAAATATGAGGACAACAAAAAGGTGTGAAAAATACGAGGAGCAAAAAAATGTGTGAAAATACGAGGAGCCCTCAAATGTGTGAAAAATACGAGGAGCATGAAAACGTGTGAAAAAGACAAGGAGCATGAAAAGGTGTGAAAAATATGAAGAGCATGAAAAGGTGTGAAAAATATGAGGAGCATGAAAAGTTCTGGGAAATGGAAGGAGCATAAAAAGGTCTGAAAAATACGAGGAGCATGAAAAGGTCTGAAAAATACGAGGAGCATGAAAAGGTCTGAGAAATACGAGGAGCATGAAAAGATGTGAAAAATACGAGGAGGATGAAAAGTTGTGAAAACTACGAGCATGAAAACGTGTGAAAAATACGAGGAGCATGAAAAGGTCTGAAAAATACGAGGAACACCAAAAGGTGTGAATAATACGAAGTGAATGAAAAGTTCTGAAAAATATTAGGATCATGAAAAGCTCTGAAAAGTAGGAAGAGCATGAAAAGGTGTGAAAAAAGGAGGAGCATGAAAAGTTCTTAAAAATACCAAGAGCACGAAAAGGTGTGAAGAATACGAGGTGCATGAAAGGGTGTGAAAAATATGAGGAGCATGAAAAGGTCTGAAAAATACGATTAGCATGAAAACGTGTGAAAAATACGAGGAGCATGAAAAGGTGTGAAAAATACGAGGAGCATGAAAAGGTGTGAAAAATACGACGAGCATGAAATGGCCTCAAAAAAAGGAGGAGAATAAAAAGGTCTGAAAAGTACGAGGAGCATAAAAAGCTGTGAAAAATACAAGGAGCATGAAAAGGCCTGAAAAATAGGAGGAGCATAAAAAGGTCTGAAAATTCGAGGAGCATGAAAAGTTGTGAAAACTATGATCATGAAAACGTGTGAAAAATATGAATAGCACGGAAAGGCCTAAAAAATACGGGGAGCACGCACAAGTGTGAAAAGTACGAGGAGCATGAAAAGGTGTGAAAAATACGAGGAGCATGAAAAGGTGTGAAAAATATGAAGAGCATGAAAAGGCCTGAAAAATAGGAGTGGCAAAAAAAGTCTGAAAAATACGAGGAGCATGAAAAGGTGTGAAAAATATGCAGAGCATGAAAAGGTCTGAAAAATCGAGTAGTATGAAAAGGTGTGAAAAATACAAGGAGCATGAAAAGGTCTGAGAAATGGAAGGAGCATAAAAATGTATGAAATATAAGTGGAGCATTAAAAGGTCTGAAAAATAGGTGGAGCATGAAAAGGTCTGAAAAATACGACGAGCATGAAACGATGGGAAAAATACGAAGAGCCCGAAATGGTTGAAAACTAGGAGGAGCATGAAAAGGTCTGAAAAAAATGAAGAGCCTGAAGAGGTGTGAAAAATATGAAGAACACGAAACGGTGTGAAAAATATGAAGATCATGAAAAGGCCTGAAAAACAGGAAGAGCATAAAAAGGTCTGAAAAATTCGAGGAGCATGAAAAGGTGTGAAAATTACGATCATGAAAACGTGTGAAAAATACGAGGAGCATGAAAAGGTGTGAAAAATACGGGGAGCACGAAAAGGTGTGAAAAATACGAGGAGCATGAAAAGGTGTGAAAAATACGGGGAGCACGAAAAGGTGTGAAAAATACGAGGAGCATGAAATCGTGTGAAAAATATGAAGAGCACAAAAAGGTGTGAAAAATACGAGGAGTATGAAAAGGTCTGAAAAATATGAAGAGACTGAAAAGGTGTGAAAAATCTGAAGAGCATGAAAAGGTCTGAAAATTATGAAGAACACGAAAAGGTGTGAAAAATATGAAGAGCACGAAAAGGTCTCAAAAATATGAGGACAACAAAAAGGTGTGAAAAATACGAGGAGCAAAAAAATGTGTGAAAAATACGAGGAGCCCTCAAATGTGTGAAAAATACGAGGAGCATGAAAACGTGTGAAAAAGACAAGGAGCATGAAAAGGTGTGAAAAATATGAAGAGCATGAAAAGGTGTGAAAAATATGAGGAGCATGAAAAGGTCTGGGAAATGGAAGGAGCATAAAAAGGTCTGAAAAATACGAGGAGCATGAAAAGGTCTGAAAAATACAAGGAGCATGAAAAGGTCTGAGAAATACGAGGAGCATTAAAAGATGTGAAAAATACGAGGAGGATGAAAAGTTGTGAAAACTACGAGCATGAAAACGTGTGAAAAATACGAGGAGCATGAAAAGGTCTGAAAAATACGAGGAACACCAAAAGGTGTGAATAATACGAAGTGAATGAAAAGTTCTGAAAAATATTAGGATCATGAAAAGCTCTGAAAAGTAGGAAGAGCATGAAAAGGTGTGAAAAAAGGTTGAGCATGAAAAGTTCTTAAAAATACCAAGAGCACGAAAAGGTGTGAAGAATACGAGGAGCATGAAAGGGTGTGAAAAATATGAGGAGCATGAAAAGGTCTGAAAAATACGATTAGCATGAAAACGTGTGAAAAATACGAGGAGCATGAAAAGGTGTGAAAAATACGAGGAGCATGAAAAGGTGTGAAAAATACGACGAGCATGAAATGGCCTCAAAAAAAGGAGGAGAATAAAAAGGTCTGAAAAGTACGAGGAGCATAAAAAGCTGTGAAAAATACAAGGAGCATGAAAAGGCCTGAAAAATAGGAGGAGCATAAAAAGGTCTGAAAATTCGAGGAGCATGAAAAGTTGTGAAAACTATGATCATGAAAACGTGTGAAAAATATGAATAGCACGGAAAGGCCTAAAAAATACGGGGAGCACGCACAAGTGTGAAAAGTACGAGGAGCATGAAAAGGTGTGAAAAATACGAGGAGCATGAAAAGGTGTGAAAAATATGAAGAGCATGAAAAGGCCTGAAAAATAGGAGTGGCAAAAAAAGTCTGAAAAATACGAGGAGCATGAAAAGGTTGAAAAATATGCAGAGCATGAAAAGGTCTGAAAAATCGAGTAGTATGAAAAGGTGTGAAAAATACAAGGAGCATGAAAAGGTCTGAGAAATGGAAGGAGCATAAAAATGTATGAAATATAAGTGGAGCGTTAAAAGGTCTGAAAAATAGATGGAGCATGAAAAGGTCTGAAAAATACGACGAGCATGAAACGATGGGAAAAATACGAAGAGCCCGAAATGGTTGAAAACTAGGAGGAGCATGAAAAGGTCTGAAAAAAATGAAGAGCCTGAAGAGGTGTGAAAAATATGAAGAACACGAAACGGTGTGAAAAATATGAAGATCATGAAAAGGCCTGAAAAACAGGAAGAGCATAAAAAGGTCTGAAAAATTCGAGGAGCATGAAAAGGTGTGAAAATTACGATCATGAAAACGTGTGAAAAATACGAGGAGCATGAAAAGGTGTGAAAAATACGGGGAGCACGAAAAGGTGTGAAAAATACGAGGAGCATGAAAAGGTGTGAAAAATATGAAGAGCACAAAAAGGTGTGAAAAATACGAGGAGTATGAAAAGGTCTGAAAAATATGAAGAGACTGAAAAGGTGTGAAAAATCTGAAGAGCATGAAAAGGTCTGAAAAATACGAGGAGCATGAAAAGGTCTGAGAAATACGAGGAGCATGAAAAGATGTGAAAAATACGAGGAGGATGAAAAGTTGTGAAAACTACGAGCATGAAAACGTGTGAAAAATACGAGGAGCATGAAAAGGTCTGAAAAATACGAGGAACACCAAAAGGTGTGAATAATACGAAGTGAATGAAAAGTTCTGAAGAATATTAGGATCATGAAAAGCTCTGAAAAGTAGGAAGAGCATGAAAAGTTGTGAAAAAAGGAGGAGCATGAAAAGTTCTTAAAAATACCAAGAGCACGAAAAGGTGTGAAGAATACGAGGAGCATGAAAGGGTGTGAAAAATATGAGGAGCATGAAAAGGTCTGAAAAATACGATTAGCATGAAAACGTGTGAAAAATACGAGGAGCATGAAAAGGTGTGAAAAATACGAGGAGCATGAAAAGGTGTGAAAAATACGACGAGCATGAAATGGCCTCAAAAATAGGAGGAGAATAAAAAGGTCTGAGAAGTACGAGGAGCATAAAAAGCTGTGAAAAATACAAGGAGCATGAAAAGGCCTGAAAAATAGGAGGAGCATAAACAGGTCTGAAAATTCGAGGAGCATGAAAAGTTGTGAAAACTATGATCATGAAAACGTGTGAAAAATATGAAGAGCACGGAAAGGCCTAAAAAATACGGGGAGCACGCACAAGTGTGAAAAGTACGAGGAGCATGAAAAGGTGTGAAAAATAAGAGGAGCATGAAAAGGTGTGAACAATACGAGGAGCATCAAAAGGTGTCAAAAATACGAACAGCACGAAAAGGTCTGAAAAATACGAGGAGAATGAAAAGGTGTGAAAAATATGAGGAGCATGAAAAGCTGTGAAAAATATGAAGAGGATGAAAAGGTGTGAAAAATACGAGGAACATGAAAAGGTGTGAAATATACAAGGAGCATGAAGAGGTGTGAAAAATACGAGGAGCATGAAAAGGTCTGAAAAATATGAAGAGACTGAAAAGTTGTGAAAAATATGAAGAGCATGAAAAGGTCTGAAAAATATGAGGACCACGAAAAGGTGTGAAAAATTCGAGGAGCACAAAAATGTGTGAAAAATACGAGGAGCCTGCAAACGTTTGAAAAATACGAGGAGCATGAAAAATTGTAAAAAATACGTGGAGCATGAAAAGCCATGAAAAATACGAGAAGGATCAAAAGGTGTGAAAAATGCAAGGAGCATGAAAAGGTGTGAAAAATGCAAGGAGCATGAAAAGGTGTGAAAAATACGAGGAGCATTAGAAGGTCTGAAAAATATGAGAAGCATGAAAAATTCTGAAAAGTATGAAGAGCCTGAAAAGGTGTGAAAAATATGAAGATCATGAAAAGGTCTGAAAAATAAGAAGAGCACAAAAAGGTGTTAAAAATATGAAGAGCGTGAAAAGGTCTGAAATTTACGGGGAGCACGAAAAGGTGTGAAAAATACGAGGAGCATGAAAAGGTCTGAAGTATATGAGGAGCCTAAAAAGGTGTGAAAGATATGAAGAACATAAAAAGGTCTGCAAAATATGAAGAGCCTGAAAAGGTGTGAAAAGAATGAAGAGCAGGAAAAAGTGTGAAAAATATGAGGAGCATGAAAAGGTGTGAAAAATACGAGGAGCATGAAAAGGCCTGAAAAATACCAGGAGTATAAAAAGGTCTGAAAAATATGGGGAGCATGAAAAGGTCTGGAAAATATGAAGAGCCTGATAAGGTGTGAAAAATATGAGGAGCACGAAAAGATCTGAAAAATATGAAGAGAACGAAAAGGTGTGAAATATACGAGGAGCATGAAAAGGTCTGAAAAATAAGAGGAACATGAAAAGGTGTGAAAAATATGAAGACCATGAAAAGGTCTGAAAAATATGAAGAGCCTGAAAAGGTGTGAAAAAAAATGAAGAGCAGGAAAAGTTGTGAAAAATAGGAAGAGCACGAAAACGTTGAATAATACGAGGAGCAATGAAAGATCTGAGAAATATGAGGAGTATGAAAAGGTGCGAAAAATACGACGAGCATGAAAAGGTGTGAAAAATACGAGGAGCATGAAAATGTGTGAATAATTAGAGGAGCATGAAAAGGAGTGAAAAATATGATGAGCATGAAAAGGTGTGAAAAATATGAGGAGCATGAAAAGGTGTGAAAAATACGATGAGCATGAAAACGTCTTAGAAATACAGGGAGCATGAAAAAGACTGAAAAATTTGAAGCGCATGAAAAGGCCTGAAAAATATGAAGAGATGAAGAGGTCTGAAAAAACGAGAAGCATGAAAAAGTCTGAAAAATACGAAGAGCACGAAAAGGTGTGAAAAATACGAGGAGCATGAAAACGTGTGTAAAACACGAGGAGCATAAAAAGGCCTGAAAATTACGAGGAGCATAAAAAGATCAGAAAATACGAGGAGCATGAAAAGGTCTGAAAAATATGAAGAGCCTCAAAAGGTGTGAAAACTATGAAGAACACGAAAAGGTGTGAAAAATAAGAAGACCATGAAAAGGTCTGAAAAGTAGGAAGAGTACGAAAAGGTGTGAAAAATATGAGGAGCTTGAAAAGGTGTGAAAAATATGAGGAGCATGAAAAGGTGTGAAAAATATGAGGGGCATGAAAAGGTGTGAAAAATAAGAAGAGCATGAAAAGGTGTGAAAAATATGAAGAGCATGAAAAGGTCTGAAATTTAGGAGGAGCACGAAAAGGTGTGAAAAAAACAAGGAGCATGAAAAGGTCTGAAATATATGAGGAACCTAAAAAGGTGTGAAAAATATGAAGAACATGAAAATGTCTGACAAATATGAACAGCCTGAAATGGTGTGAAAAGAATGAAGAGCAGGAAAAACTGTGAAAAATATGAGGAGCATGAAAAGGTGTGAAAAATACGAGGAGCAAGAAAAGGCCTGAAAAGTAGACGGAGTATAAAAAGGTCTGAAAAATACGAGGAGCATGAAAAGGTCTGGAAAATGAAGAGCCTGATAAGGTGTGAAAAATATGAGGAGCACGAAAAGATCTGAAAAATATGAAGAGCACGAAAAGTTGTGAAATATACGAGGAGCATGAAAAGGTCTGAAAAATAAGAGAAACATGAAAAGGTGTGAAAAATATGAAGACCATGAAAAGGTCTGAAAAATATGAAGAGCCTGAAAAGGTGTGAAAAAAATGAAGAACATGAAAAGGTGCGAAAAATACGAGGAGCATGAAAAGGTGTGAAAAATACGAGGAGCATGAAAATGTGTGAATAATTAGACAAGCATGAAAAGGTGTGAAAAATACGAGGAGCAGGAAAAGGTGTGAAAAATACGAGGAGGATGAAAAGGTGTGAAAAATGCAAGGAGCATGAAAAGGTGTGAAAAATACAAGGAGCATGAAAAGGTCTGAAAAATATGAGGAGCATGAAAGGTTCTGAAAATTATGAAGAGCACAAAAAGGTGTGAAAAATACGAGGAGCATGAAAATGTCTGAGAAACAGGAGGAGCATAAAAGGTCTGAAAAATACAAGGAGCATGAAAAGATGTGAAAAATATGAGGCGCCTGAAAAGGTGTGAAAAATCCGAGGAGCATGAAAACGGGTGAAAAATACGAGGAGCATGAAAACGTGTGAAAAATACGAGGAGCATGAAAAGGTCTGAAATATATGAGGAGCCTAAAAAGGTTTGAAAGATATGAAGAACATGAAAAGGTCTGAAAAATATGAAGAGCATGCAAAGGTGTGAAAAGAATGAAGTCAGGAAAAAGTGTGAAAAATATGAGAAGCATGAAAAGGTGTGAAAAATACGAGGAGCATGAAAAGGCCTGAAAAATAGGAGGAATATAAAAAGGTCTGAAAAATAAGAGCAGCATGAAAATGTCTGAGAAATACGAGGACCATGAAAAGGTGTAAAAAATACGAAGGGCAGGAAAAGGCGTGAAAAATACGAGAAGCATGAAAGGGTTTGAAAAATACGAGGAGCATGAAAAGGCATGAAAAATACATGGAGCATGAAAAGGTGTGAAAAATACGAGGAGAATGAAAAGGTCTGAAAAATATGAGGAGCATGAAAAGGTCTCAAAAATATGAAGAGCCTGAAAAGGTTTGAAAAATATGAAGAGCACGAAAAAGTCTGAAAAATATGAAGATAACGAAAAGGCGTGAAAAATGTGAAGAGCACGAAAAGTTCTGAAAAGTACGAGGAGCATGAAAAGGTGTCAAAATTACGAGGAGCATGAAAAGGTGTGAGAAATAGCAGGAGCATAAAAAGGTCTGAAAAATATGAGGAGCATGAAAAGATGTGAAAAATACGAGGAGCATGAAAAGGTGTGAAAAATACGAGGAGCATGAAAAGGTGTGAAAAATATGAAGAGCATGAAAAGGCTGAAAAATAGGAGGAGGATAAAAAGGTCTGAAAAATACGAGGAGCATGAAAAGGTCTGAAATATATGAAGAGCCTGAAAAGATGTGAAAAATATGCAGAGCATGAAAAGGTCTGAAAAATATGAAGAGCACGAAAAGGTGTGAAAAATATGAAGAGCATGAAACGGTTTGAGAAATACGAGGAGCCTGAAAAGGTGCGAAAAATACGAGGAGCATGAAAAGGTGTGAAAAATACGAGGAGCATGAAAACGTGTGAAAAATACGGGGAGCACGAAAAGGTGTGAAAAATAAGAGGAGCATGAAAAGGTCTGAAAAATATGAAGAGCCTGAAAAGGTGTGAAAAATATGAAGAGCATGAAAAGGTCTGAAAATTATGATGATCACGAAAAGGTGTGAAAAATATGAAGAGAACGAAAAGGTCTGATAAATATGAGGACCACGAAAAGGTGTGAAAAATACGAGGAGCACAAAAAGTGTGAAAAATACTAGGAGCCTGCAAACGTGTGAAAAATACGAGGAGCATGAAAAGGGGTGAAAAATACGTGGAGCATGAAAAGGCATGAAATATACGAGGAGTATCAAAAGGTGTGAAAAATGCAAGGAGCATGAAAAGGTGTGAAAAATACGAGGAGCATGAAAAGGTGTGAAAAATATGCAGAGCATGAAAAGGTCTGAAAAATATGAAGAGCCCGAAAAGGTGTGAAAAATATGAAGAGCATGAAAAGGTTTGAGAAACACGAGGAGCATGAAAAGGTGTCAAAAATATGAGGTGCATGAAAAGGTCTGAAAAATATGAAGAGCCTGAAAAAGTGTGAAAAATATGAAGGGCATGAAAAGCTGTGAAAAATACGAGGAGCATGTAAAGGTGTGAAAAATACATGGAGCATGAAAAGGTGAGAAAAATACCAAGAGCATGAAAAGGTCTGAAATTTACGAGGAGCATGAAAAGGTGTGAAAAATACGGGGAGCATGAAAAGATCTAAAAAATACGAGGAGCATGAAAAGCTCTGAGAAATACGAGAAGCATGAAGAGGTGTGAAAAATACGAGGAGCATCAAAAGTTGTGAAAAATGCAAGGAGCATGAAAAGGTGTGAAAAATACGAGGAGCATGAACCGGTCTGAAAAATATGAGAAGCATGAAAAGTTCTGAAAAATTGAAGGGCATGACAATGTGTGAAAAATACTAGGAGCATGTAAAGGTGTGAAAAATATGAGAAGCATGAAGAGGTGTGAAAAATACAAGGAGCATGAAAAGGTGTGAAAAATACGAATAGCAAAAAAGCCGTGAAAAATAAGAGGAGCATGAAAAGGTCTGAAATATATGGAGAGCCTGAAAAGGTGTGAAAAATATGCAGAGCATGAAAAGGTCGGAAAAATATGAAGAGCACGAAAAGGTGTGAAAAATATGAGGAGCATGAAAAGGGTAGAAAAATACGAGGAGCATGAAAAGGTGTGAAAAATAGGAGCATGAAAAGGTCTAAAAAATATGAGGAGCATGAAAAGGTCTGAAGAATACGAGGAGCATGAAAAGGTGTGAAAAATACGAGGAGCATGAAAAGGTCTGAAAAATAAGAACATGAAAAGGTGTGGAACATAGGAGGAGCATGAAAAGGCCTGAAAAATACGAAGAGTATGAAATGGTGTGAAATATACGAGGCACATGAAAAGGTGTGAAAAATACGAGGAGCATGAAAAGGTGTGAAAAATTAGAGAAGGATGAAAAGGTATGAAAAATATGAAGAGGATGAAAAGGTGTGAAAAATACGTGGAGCATGAAAAGGCATGAAAAATATGAGGACGATCAAAAGGTGTGAAAAATGCAAGGAGCATGAAAAGGTGTGAAAAATACGAATAGTAAAAAAGCGGTGAAAAATAAGAGAAGCATGAAAAGGTCTGAAATATATGGAGAGCCTGAAAAGATGTGAAAAATATGCAGAGCATGAAAAGGTCGGAAAAATATGAAGAGCACGAAAAGGTGTGAAAAATATGAAGAGCATGAAACGGTTTGAGAAATACGAGGAGCCTGAAAAGGTGCGAAAAATATGAGGAGCATGAAAAGGTGTGAAAAATGCAAGGAGCATGTAAAGGTGTGAAAAATACGACGAGCATGAAGAGGTGTGAAAAATACAAGGAGCATGAAAAGGTGTGAAAAATACGAATAGCAAAAAAGGCGTGAAAAATAAGAGGAGCATGAAAAGGTGTCAAAAATATGAAGAGCCTGAAAAGGTGTGAAAAATATGAAGAGCATGAAAAGGTGTGAAAAATGTGAAGAGCACGAAAAGGTCTGAAATTTACGAGGAGCATGAAAAGGTCTGAAAAATACGAGGAGCATGAAAAGGTCTGAAAAATAAGAAGATGAAATGGTGTGGAATATAGGAGGAGCATGAAAAGGCCTGAAAAATACGAAGAGTATGAAATGGTGTGAAATATACGAGGCGCATGAAAAGGTGTGAAAAATACGAGGAGCATGAAAAGGCGTCAAAAATACGAGGAACATGAAAAGGTCTGAAAAACACGAAGAGCCCGAAAAGCTGTGAAAAATAAGAGGTGCACGAAAAGGTATGAAAATTACAAGGAGCATGAAAAGGCGTCAAAAATACGAGGAGCCTGAAAAGGTGTGAAAAATACGAGGAGCATAAAACGGTCTGAAAAATATGAGAAGCATGAAAAGTTCTGAAAAAATTCAAGGGCATGAAAAGGTGTGAAAAATACTAGGAGCATGAAAAGGTGTGAAAAATACGAATAGCAAAAAAGCCGTGAAAAATAAGAGGAGCATGAAAAGGTCTGAAATATATGGAGAGCCTGAAAAGATGTGAAAAATATGCAGAGCATGAAAAGGTCTGAAAAATATGAAGAGCACGAAAAGGTGTGAAAAATATGAAGAGCAAGAAACGGTTTGAGAAATACGAGGAGCCTGAAAAGGTGCGAAAAATACGAATAGCAAAAAAGGGGTGAAAAATATGAGGAGCATGAAAAGCTGTGAAAAATACAAAGAGCATGAAAAGGTGTGAAAAATACGAATAGCAAAAAAGGCGTGAAAAATAAGAGGAGCAGAAAAGGTCTCAAAAATATGAAGAGCCTGAAAAGGTGTGAAAAATATGAAGAGCATGAAAAGGTGGGAAAAATGTGAAGAGCACGAATAGGTCTGAAATTTACGAGGAGCATGAAAAGGTGTGAAAAATACGAGGAGCATGAAAAGGGTAGAAAAATACGAGGAGCATGAAAAGGTGTGAAAAATAGGAGCATGAAAAGGTCTAAAAAATATGAGGAGCATGAAAAGGTCTGAAGAATACGAGGAGCATGAAAAGTTGTGAAAACTATGATCATGAAAACGTGTGAAAAATATGAGGAGCATGATAAGTTGTGAAAAATACGGGGAGCACGAAAAGGTGTGAAAAATAAGAGGAGCATGAAAACGTGTGAAAAATATGAAGAGCACAAAAAGGGGTGAAAAATACGAGGAGTAAGAAAAGGTGTGAAAAATATGAAGAGCATGAAAAGGTGTGAAAAATACGAGGACCATGAAAAGGTCTGAAAAATATTAAGAGCCTGTAAAGGTGTGAAAAATATGAAGAGCACGAAAAGGTGTGAAAAATATGAAGAGCACGATAAGATCTGAAAAATATGAGGACCACGAACAGTTGTGAAAAATACGAGGCGCACAAAAATGTGTGAAAAATACGATGAGCCTGCAAACGAGTGAAAAATACGAGGAGCATGAAAAGGTGTGAAAAATATGAAGAGCATGAAAAGGCCTGAAAAATAGGAGTGGCAAAAAAAGTCTGAAAATATGAGGAGCATGAAAAGGTCTGAAAAATATGAAGAGACAGAAAAGGTCTCAAAAATATGAAGATCACGAAAAGGTGTGAAAAATATGAAGAGCATGAAAAGGTCTGAAAAATATGAGGACCACGAAAAGGTGTGAAAAATTCGAGGAGCACAAAAATGTGTGAAAAATACGAGGAGCCTGCAAACGTTTGAAAAATACGAGGAGCATGAAAAATTGTAAAAAATACGTGGAGCATGAAAAGCCATGAAAAATACGAGAAGGATCAAAAGGTGTGAAAAATGCAAGGAGCATGAAAAGGTGTGAAAAATGCAAGGAGCATGAAAAGGTGTGAAAAATACGAGGAGCATTAGAAGGTCTGAAAAATATGAGAAGCATGAAAAATTCTGAAAAGTATGAAGAGCCTGAAAAGGTGTGAAAAATATGAAGATCATGAAAAGGTCTGAAAAATAAGAAGAGCACAAAAAGGTGTTAAAAATATGAAGAGCGTGAAAAGGTCTGAAATTTACGGGGAGCACGAAAAGGTGTGAAAAATACGAGGAGCATGAAAAGGTCTGAAGTATATGAGGAGCCTAAAAAGGTGTGAAAGATATGAAGAACATAAAAAGGTCTGCAAAATATGAAGAGCCTGAAAAGGTGTGAAAAGAATGAAGAGCAGGAAAAAGTGTGAAAAATATGAGGAGCATGAAAAGGTGTGAAAAATACGAGGAGCATGAAAAGGCCTGAAAAATACCAGGAGTATAAAAAGGTCTGAAAAATATGGGGAGCATGAAAAGGTCTGGAAAATATGAAGAGCCTGATAAGGTGTGAAAAATATGAGGAGCACGAAAAGATCTGAAAAATATGAAGAGAACGAAAAGGTGTGAAATATACGAGGAGCATGAAAAGGTCTGAAAAATAAGAGGAACATGAAAAGGTGTGAAAAATATGAAGACCATGAAAAGGTCTGAAAAATATGAAGAGCCTGAAAAGGTGTGAAAAAAAATGAAGAGCAGGAAAAGTTGTGAAAAATAGGAAGAGCACGAAAACGTTGAATAATACGAGGAGCAATGAAAGATCTGAGAAATATGAGGAGTATGAAAAGGTGCGAAAAATACGACGAGCATGAAAAGGTGTGAAAAATACGAGGAGCATGAAAATGTGTGAATAATTAGAGGAGCATGAAAAGGAGTGAAAAATATGATGAGCATGAAAAGGTGTGAAAAATATGAGGAGCATGAAAAGGTGTGAAAAATACGATGAGCATGAAAACGTCTTAGAAATACAGGGAGCATGAAAAAGACTGAAAAATTTGAAGCGCATGAAAAGGCCTGAAAAATATGAAGAGATGAAGAGGTCTGAAAAAACGAGAAGCATGAAAAAGTCTGAAAAATACGAAGAGCACGAAAAGGTGTGAAAAATACGAGGAGCATGAAAACGTGTGTAAAACACGAGGAGCATAAAAAGGCCTGAAAATTACGAGGAGCATAAAAAGATCAGAAAATACGAGGAGCATGAAAAGGTCTGAAAAATATGAAGAGCCTCAAAAGGTGTGAAAACTATGAAGAACACGAAAAGGTGTGAAAAATAAGAAGACCATGAAAAGGTCTGAAAAGTAGGAAGAGTACGAAAAGGTGTGAAAAATATGAGGAGCTTGAAAAGGTGTGAAAAATATGAGGAGCATGAAAAGGTGTGAAAAATATGAGGGGCATGAAAAGGTGTGAAAAATAAGAAGAGCATGAAAAGGTGTGAAAAATATGAAGAGCATGAAAAGGTCTGAAATTTAGGAGGAGCACGAAAAGGTGTGAAAAAAACAAGGAGCATGAAAAGGTCTGAAATATATGAGGAACCTAAAAAGGTGTGAAAAATATGAAGAACATGAAAATGTCTGACAAATATGAACAGCCTGAAATGGTGTGAAAAGAATGAAGAGCAGGAAAAACTGTGAAAAATATGAGGAGCATGAAAAGGTGTGAAAAATACGAGGAGCAAGAAAAGGCCTGAAAAGTAGACGGAGTATAAAAAGGTCTGAAAAATACGAGGAGCATGAAAAGGTCTGGAAAATGAAGAGCCTGATAAGGTGTGAAAAATATGAGGAGCACGAAAAGATCTGAAAAATATGAAGAGCACGAAAAGTTGTGAAATATACGAGGAGCATGAAAAGGTCTGAAAAATAAGAGAAACATGAAAAGGTGTGAAAAATATGAAGACCATGAAAAGGTCTGAAAAATATGAAGAGCCTGAAAAGGTGTGAAAAAAATGAAGAACATGAAAAGGTGCGAAAAATACGAGGAGCATGAAAAGGTGTGAAAAATACGAGGAGCATGAAAATGTGTGAATAATTAGACAAGCATGAAAAGGTGTGAAAAATACGAGGAGCAGGAAAAGGTGTGAAAAATACGAGGAGGATGAAAAGGTGTGAAAAATGCAAGGAGCATGAAAAGGTGTGAAAAATACAAGGAGCATGAAAAGGTCTGAAAAATATGAGGAGCATGAAAGGTTCTGAAAATTATGAAGAGCACAAAAAGGTGTGAAAAATACGAGGAGCATGAAAATGTCTGAGAAACAGGAGGAGCATAAAAGGTCTGAAAAATACAAGGAGCATGAAAAGATGTGAAAAATATGAGGCGCCTGAAAAGGTGTGAAAAATCCGAGGAGCATGAAAACGGGTGAAAAATACGAGGAGCATGAAAACGTGTGAAAAATACGAGGAGCATGAAAAGGTCTGAAATATATGAGGAGCCTAAAAAGGTTTGAAAGATATGAAGAACATGAAAAGGTCTGAAAAATATGAAGAGCATGCAAAGGTGTGAAAAGAATGAAGTCAGGAAAAAGTGTGAAAAATATGAGAAGCATGAAAAGGTGTGAAAAATACGAGGAGCATGAAAAGGCCTGAAAAATAGGAGGAATATAAAAAGGTCTGAAAAATAAGAGCAGCATGAAAATGTCTGAGAAATACGAGGACCATGAAAAGGTGTAAAAAATACAAAGGGCAGGAAAAGGCGTGAAAAATATGAGAAGCATGAAAGGGTTTGAAAAATACGAGGAGCATGAAAAGGCATGAAAAATACATGGAGCATGAAAAGGTGTGAAAAATACGAGGAGAATGAAAAGGTCTGAAAAATATGAGGAGCATGAAAAGGTCTCAAAAATATGAAGAGCCTGAAAAGGTTTGAAAAATATGAAGAGCACGAAAAAGTCTGAAAAATATGAAGATAACGAAAAGGCGTGAAAAATGTGAAGAGCACGAAAAGTTCTGAAAAGTACGAGGAGCATGAAAAGGTGTCAAAATTACGAGGAGCATGAAAAGGTGTGAGAAATAGCAGGAGCATAAAAAGGTCTGAAAAATATGAGGAGCATGAAAAGATGTGAAAAATACGAGGAGCATGAAAAGGTGTGAAAAATACGAGGAGCATGAAAAGGTGTGAAAAATATGAAGAGCATGAAAAGGCTGAAAAATAGGAGGAGGATAAAAAGGTCTGAAAAATACGAGGAGCATGAAAAGGTCTGAAATATATGAAGAGCCTGAAAAGATGTGAAAAATATGCAGAGCATGAAAAGGTCTGAAAAATATGAAGAGCACGAAAAGGTGTGAAAAATATGAAGAGCATGAAACGGTTTGAGAAATACGAGGAGCCTGAAAAGGTGCGAAAAATACGAGGAGCATGAAAAGGTGTGAAAAATACGAGGAGCATGAAAACGTGTGAAAAATACGGGGAGCACGAAAAGGTGTGAAAAATAAGAGGAGCATGAAAAGGTCTGAAAAATATGAAGAGCCTGAAAAGGTGTGAAAAATATGAAGAGCATGAAAAGGTCTGAAAATTATGATGATCACGAAAAGGTGTGAAAAATATGAAGAGAACGAAAAGGTCTGATAAATATGAGGACCACGAAAAGGTGTGAAAAATACGAGGAGCACAAAAAGTGTGAAAAATACTAGGAGCCTGCAAACGTGTGAAAAATACGAGGAGCATGAAAAGGGGTGAAAAATACGTGGAGCATGAAAAGGCATGAAATATACGAGGAGTATCAAAAGGTGTGAAAAATGCAAGGAGCATGAAAAGGTGTGAAAAATACGAGGAGCATGAAAAGGTGTGAAAAATATGCAGAGCATGAAAAGGTCTGAAAAATATGAAGAGCCCGAAAAGGTGTGAAAAATATGAAGAGCATGAAAAGGTTTGAGAAACACGAGGAGCATGAAAAGGTGTCAAAAATATGAGGTGCATGAAAAGGTCTGAAAAATATGAAGAGCCTGAAAAAGTGTGAAAAATATGAAGGGCATGAAAAGCTGTGAAAAATACGAGGAGCATGTAAAGGTGTGAAAAATACATGGAGCATGAAAAGGTGAGAAAAATACCAAGAGCATGAAAAGGTCTGAAATTTACGAGGAGCATGAAAAGGTGTGAAAAATACGGGGAGCATGAAAAGATCTAAAAAATACGAGGAGCATGAAAAGCTCTGAGAAATACGAGAAGCATGAAGAGGTGTGAAAAATACGAGGAGCATCAAAAGTTGTGAAAAATGCAAGGAGCATGAAAAGGTGTGAAAAATACGAGGAGCATGAACCGGTCTGAAAAATATGAGAAGCATGAAAAGTTCTGAAAAATTGAAGGGCATGACAATGTGTGAAAAATACTAGGAGCATGTAAAGGTGTGAAAAATATGAGAAGCATGAAGAGGTGTGAAAAATACAAGGAGCATGAAAAGGTGTGAAAAATACGAATAGCAAAAAAGCCGTGAAAAATAAGAGGAGCATGAAAAGGTCTGAAATATATGGAGAGCCTGAAAAGGTGTGAAAAATATGCAGAGCATGAAAAGGTCGGAAAAATATGAAGAGCACGAAAAGGTGTGAAAAATATGAGGAGCATGAAAAGGGTAGAAAAATACGAGGAGCATGAAAAGGTGTGAAAAATAGGAGCATGAAAAGGTCTAAAAAATATGAGGAGCATGAAAAGGTCTGAAGAATACGAGGAGCATGAAAAGGTGTGAAAAATACGAGGAGCATGAAAAGGTCTGAAAAATAAGAACATGAAAAGGTGTGGAACATAGGAGGAGCATGAAAAGGCCTGAAAAATACGAAGAGTATGAAATGGTGTGAAATATACGAGGCACATGAAAAGGTGTGAAAAATACGAGGAGCATGAAAAGGTGTGAAAAATTAGAGAAGGATGAAAAGGTATGAAAAATATGAAGAGGATGAAAAGGTGTGAAAAATACGTGGAGCATGAAAAGGCATGAAAAATATGAGGACGATCAAAAGGTGTGAAAAATGCAAGGAGCATGAAAAGGTGTGAAAAATACGAATAGTAAAAAAGCGGTGAAAAATAAGAGAAGCATGAAAAGGTCTGAAATATATGGAGAGCCTGAAAAGATGTGAAAAATATGCAGAGCATGAAAAGGTCGGAAAAATATGAAGAGCACGAAAAGGTGTGAAAAATATGAAGAGCATGAAACGGTTTGAGAAATACGAGGAGCCTGAAAAGGTGCGAAAAATATGAGGAGCATGAAAAGGTGTGAAAAATGCAAGGAGCATGTAAAGGTGTGAAAAATACGACGAGCATGAAGAGGTGTGAAAAATACAAGGAGCATGAAAAGGTGTGAAAAATACGAATAGCAAAAAAGGCGTGAAAAATAAGAGGAGCATGAAAAGGTGTCAAAAATATGAAGAGCCTGAAAAGGTGTGAAAAATATGAGGAGCATGAAAAGGTGTGAAAAATACGAGGAGCAAGAAAAGGCCTGAAAAGTAGACGGAGTATAAAAAGGTCTGAAAAATACGAGGAGCATGAAAAGGTCTGGAAAATGAAGAGCCTGATAAGGTGTGAAAAATATGAGGAGCACGAAAAGATCTGAAAAATATGAAGAGCACGAAAAGTTGTGAAATATACGAGGAGCATGAAAAGGTCTGAAAAATAAGAGAAACATGAAAAGGTGTGAAAAATATGAAGACCATGAAAAGGTCTGAAAAATATGAAGAGCCTGAAAAGGTGTGAAAAAAATGAAGAACATGAAAAGGTGAGACTGAAAAGGTGTGAAAAAACTGAAGAGCATGAAAAGGTCTGAAAATTATGAAGAACACGAAAAGGTGTGAAAAATATGAAGAGCACGAAAAGGTCTCAAAAATATGAGGACAACAAAAAGGTGTGAAAAATACGAGGAGCAAAAAAATGTGTGAAAATACGAGGAGCCCTCAAATGTGTGAAAAATACGAGGAGCATGAAAACGTGTGAAAAAGACAAGGAGCATGAAAAGGTGTGAAAAATATGAAGAGCATGAAAAGGTGTGAAAAATATGAGGAGCATGAAAAGTTCTGGGAAATGGAAGGAGCATAAAAAGGTCTGAAAAATACGAGGAGCATGAAAAGGTCTGAAAAATACGAGGAGCATGAAAAGGTCTGAGAAATACGAGGAGCATGAAAAGATGTGAAAAATACGAGGAGGATGAAAAGTGAAAACTACGAGCATGAAAACGTGTGAAAAATACGAGGAGCATGAAAAGGTCTGAAAAATACGAGGAACACCAAAAGGTGTGAATAATACGAAGTGAATGAAAAGGTCTGAAGAATATTAGGATCATGAAAAGCTCTGAAAAGTAGGAAGAGCATGAAAAGGTGTGAAAAAAGGAGGAGCATGAAAAGGTCTTAAAAATACCAAGAGCACGAAAAGGTGTGAAGAATACGAGGAGCATGAAAGGGTGTGAAAAATATGAGGAGCATGAAAAGGTCTGAAAAATACGATTAGCATGAAAACGTGTGAAAAATACGAGGAGCATGAAAAGGTGTGAAAAATACGAGGAGCATGAAAAGGTGTGAAAAATACGACGAGCATGAAATGGCCTCAAAAAAAGGAGGAGAATAAAAAGGTCTGAAAAGTACGAGGAGCATAAAAAGCTGTGAAAAATACAAGGAGCATGAAAAGGCCTGAAAAATAGGAGGAGCATAAAAAGGTCTGAAAATTCGAGGAGCATGAAAAGTTGTGAAAACTATGATCATGAAAACGTGTGAAAAATATGAAGAGCACGGAAAGGCCTAAAAAATACGGGGAGCACGCACAAGTGTGAAAAGTACGAGAAGCATGAAAAGGTGTGAAAAATAAGAGGAGCATGAAAAGGTGTGAACAATACGAGGAGCATCAAAAGGTGTCAAAAATACGAGCAGCACGAAAAGGTCTGAAAAATACGAGGAGAATGAAAAGGTGTGAAAAATATGAGGAGCATGAAAAGCTGTGAAAAATATGAAGAGGATGAAAAGGTGTGAAAAATACGAGGAACATGAAAAGGTGTGAAATATACAAGGAGCATGAAGAGGTGTGAAAAATACGAGGAGCATGAGAAGGTCTGAAAAATATGAAAATGAAAAAGGTTGTTGAAAAATATGAATGCATGAAAAGCTGAAAAAATTAAGGACCGACGAAGGTTGTAAAAATTCGAGGAGCACAAAAATGTGGAAAATTACAGAGCCTGCAAAACGTGTGAAAAAATACGAGGAGCATTGGAAAGTGTAAAAAATACGTGGAGCTCATGAAAAGAAATGAAAAATAACGAGGAGATCAAAAGGTGGAAAAAATGCAAGGAGCATGAAAAGGTGTGAAAAATAACGAGAGCATGAAGAAGGTCTGAAAAATAATGATGAGCATCGAAAAGTCTGAAAAGTATGAAGAGCCGAAAAGGTTGAAAAATATGAGGGACACAAAAAGGTCTGAAGAAATTTGAAGAGCAGCATAAAAGGATGTAAAAATATGAAGAGCGTGAAAAAGGTCGAAATTTAAGGGAGCACGAAAAGGTGTGAAAATACGAGGAGCATGAAAAGGTCTGAAATATATAGGAGCATAAAAAGGTGTGAAAGATATGAAGAACATGAAAAGGTCTGAAAAATATGAAGAGCCTGAAAAGGTGTGAAAAGAATGAAGAGCAGGAAAAAGTGTGAAAAACATGAGGAGCATGAAAAGGTGTGAAAAATACGAGGAGCATGAGAAGGTCTGAAAAATATGATTAGCATGAAAAGTTCTGAAAAGTATGAAGAGCCTGAAAAGGTGTGAAAAATATGAGGAACACGAAAAGGTCTGAAAAATTTGAAGAGCACATAAAGGTGTTAAAAATATGAAGAGCGAGAAAAGGTCTGAAATTTAAGGGGAACACGAAAAGGTGTGAAAAATACGAGGAGCATGAAAAGGTCTGAAATATATGAGGAGCATAAAAAGGTGTGAAAGATATGAAGAACATGAAAAGGTCTGAAAAATATGAAGAGCCTGAAAAGGTGTGAAAAGAATGTAGAGCAGGAAAAAGAGTGAAAAATATGAGGAGCATGAAAAGGTGTGAAAAATACGAGGAGCATGAAAAGGCCTGAAAAATAGCAGGAGTATAAAAAGTTCTGAAAAATACAAGGAGCATGAAAAGGTCTGGAAAATATGAAGAGCCTTATAAGATATGAAAAATATGAGGAGCACGAAAAGATCTGAAAAATATGAGGAGAACGAAAAGGTGTGAAATATAAGGGGAGCATGAAAAGGTGTGAAAAATACGAAAGAGGTGAAGGAGGACAAATACGAGCATGAAAAGGTCTGAAAAATATGAAGAACATGAAAAGGTGTGAAAAATACGAGGAGCATGAAAAGGTCTGAAAAATATGAAGAACATGAAAAGGTGTGAAAAATACGAGGAGCATGAAAAGGTGTGAAAATTACGAGGAGCATGAAAAGCTGCGAAAAATACAAGGGGCATGAAAAGGCCTGAAAATTAGGAGGAGCATAAAACCGTCTGAAAATTTCGAGGAGCATGAAAAGTTGTGAAAACTACGATAATGAAAAGGTGTGAAAAATACGAGGAGCATGAAAAGGTGTGAAAAATATGAAGAGCATGAAAAGTTGTGAAAAATCTGAAGAGCACGAAAAGGTCTGAAAAATATAAGGACCACGAAAAGGTGTGAAAAATACGAGGAGCACAAAAATGTGTGAAAAATACGAGGAGCTTGCAAATGTGAGAAAAATACGAGGAGCATGAAAAGGTGTGAAAATTACGTGGAGCATGAAAAGGCGTGAAAAATATGAGGAGCATGAAAAGGTGTGAAAAATATGAAGAGCACGAAGAGGTGTGAAAATTATGAAGAGCACGAAAAGGTCTGAAAAATACGAGGAGCTTGAAAGGGGCTGAAAAATATGAGGAGCATGAAAAGGTGTGAAAAATACGAGGAGCATGAAAAGGTGTGAAAAATGCGAGGAGCATGAAAATGTGTGAAAAATTAGAGGAGCATGAAAAAGTGTGAAAAATATGAGGAGCATGAACAGGTGTCAAAAATACGAGGAGCATGAAAAGGTCTGAAAAGTAGGAAGAGCATGAAAAGGTGTGAAAAAAGGAGGAGCATGAAAAGTTCTTGAAAATACGAAGAGCATGAAAAGGTGTGAAGAATACGAGGAGCATGAAAGGGTGTGAAAAATATGAGGAGCATGAAAAGTTGTGAAAAATACGAGGAGCATGAAAACGTGAAAAATATGAGGAGCATGAAAAGGTGTGAAAAATATGAAGAGCATGAAAAGGCCTGAAAAATAGGAGTGGCAAAAAAAGTCTGAAAAATACGAGGAGCATGAAAAGGTGTGAAAAATATGCAGAGCATGAAAAGGTCTGAAAAATCGAGTAGTATGAAAAGGTGTGAAAAATACAAGGAGCATGAAAAGGTCTGAGAAATGGAAGGAGCATAAAAATGTATGAAATATAAGTGGAGCATTAAAAGGTGGAAAAATAGGTGGAGCATGAAAAGGTCTGAAAAATACGACGAGCATGAAACGATGGGAAAAATACGAAGAGCCCGAAATGGTTGAAAACTAGGAGGAGCATGAAAAGGTCTGAAAAAAATGAAGAGCCTGAAGAGGTGTGAAAAATATGAAGAACACGAAACGGTGTGAAAAATATGAAGATCATGAAAAGGCCTGAAAAACAGGAAGAGCATAAAAAGGTCTGAAAAATTCGAGGAGCATGAAAAGTTGTGAAAATTACGATCATGAAAACGTGTGAAAAATACGAGGAGCATGAAAAGGTGTGAAAAATACGGGGAGCACGAAAAGGTGTGAAAAATACGAGGAGCATGAAAACGTGTGAAAAATATGAAGAGCACAAAAAGGTGTGAAAAATACGAGGAGTATGAAAAGGTCTGAAAAATATGAAGAGACTGAAAAGGTGTGAAAAATCTGAAGAGCATGAAAAGGTCTGAAAATTATGAAGAACACGAAAAGGTGTGAAAAATATGAAGAGCACGAAAAGGTCTCAAAAATATGAGGACAACAAAAAGGTGTGAAAAATACGAGGAGCAAAAAAATGTGTGAAAAATACGAGGAGCCCTCAAATGTGTGAAAAATACGAGGAGCATGAAAACGTGTGAAAAAGACAAGGAGCATGAAAAGGTGTGAAAAATATGAGGAGCATGAAAAGGTCTGGGAAATGGAAGGAGCATAAAAAGGTCTGAAAAATACGAGGAGCATGAAAAGGTCTGAAAAATACGAGGAGCATGAAAAGGTCTGAGAAATACGAGGAGCATGAAAAGATGTGAAAAATACGAGGAGGATGAAAAGTTGTGAAAACTACGAGCATGAAAACGTGTGAAAAATACGAGGAGCATGAAAAGGTCTGAAAAATACGAGGAACACCAAAAGGTGTGAATAATACGAAGTGAATGAAAAGTTCTGAAAAATATTAGGATCATGAAAAGCTCTGAAAAGTAGGAAGAGCATGAAAAGGTGTGAAAAAAGGAGGAGCATGAAAAGTTCTTAAAAATACCAAGAGCACGAAAAGGTGTGAAGAATACGAGGAGCATGAAAGGGTGTGAAAAATATGAGGAGCATGAAAAGGTCTGAAAAATACGATTAGCATGAAAACGTGTGAAAAATACGAGGAGCTTGAAAAGGTGTGAAAAATACGAGGAGCATGAAAAGGTGTGAAAAATACGACGAGCATGAAATGGCCTCAAAAATAGGAGGAGAATAAAAAGGTCTGAAAAGTACGAGGAGCATAAAAAGCTGTGAAAAATACAAGGAGCATGAAAAGGCCTGAAAAATAGGAGGAGCATAAAAAGGTCTGAAAATTCGAGGAGCATGAAAAGTTGTGAAAACTATGATCATGAAAACGTGTGAAAAATATGAAGAGCACGGAAAGGCCTAAAAAATACGGGGAGCACGCACAAGTGTGAAAAGTACGAGGAGCATGAAAAGGTGTGAAAAAAAAGAGGAGCATGAAAAGGTGTGAACAATACGAGGAGCATCAAAAGGTGTCAAAAATACGAGCAGCACGAAAAGGTCTGAAAAATACGAGGAGAATGAAAAGGCGTGAAAAATATGAGGAGCATGAAAAGCTGTGAAAAATATGAAGAGGATGAAAAGGTGTGAAAAATACGAGGAACATGAAAAGGTGTGAAATATACAAGGAGCATGAAGAGGTGTGAAAAATACGAGGAGCATGAAAAGGTCTGAAAAATATGAAGAGACTGAAAAGTTGTGAAAAATATGAAGAGCATGAAAAGGTCTGAAAAATATGAGGACCACGAAAAGGTGTGAAAAATTCGAGGAGCACAAAAATGTGTGAAAAATACGAGGAGCCTGCAAACGTGTGAAAAATACGAGGAGCATGAAAAGTTGTAAAAAAATACGTGGAGCATGAAAAGGAATGAAAAATACGAGGAGGATCAAAAGGTGTGAAAAATGCAAGGAGCATGAAGAGGTGTGAAAAATACGAGGAGCATGAGAAGGTCTGAAAAATATGATGAGCATGAAAAGTTCTGAAAAGTATGAAGAGCCTGAAAAGGTGTGAAAAATATGAGGAACACGAAAAGGTCTGAAAAATTTGAAGAGCACATAAAGGTGTTAAAAATATGAAGAGCGTGAAAAGGTCTGAAATTTAAGGGGAGCACGAAAAGGTGTGAAAAATACGAGGAGCATGAAAAGGTCTGAAATATATGAGGAGCATAAAAAGGTGTGAAAGATATGAAGAACATGAAAAGGTCTGAAAAATATGAAGAGCCTGAAAAGGTGTGAAAAGAATGAAGAGCAGGAAAAAGTGTGAAAAATATGAGGAGCATGAAAAGGTGTGAAAAATACGAGGAGCATGAGAAGGTCTGAAAAATATGATTAGCATGAAAAGTTCTGAAAAGTATGAAGAGCCTGAAAAGGTGTGAAAAATATGAGGAACACGAAAAGGTCTGAAAAATTTGAAGAGCACATAAAGGTGTTAAAAATATGAAGAGCGAGAAAAGGTCTGAAATTTAAGGGGAGCACGAAAAGGTGTGAAAAATACGAGGAGCATGAAAAGGTCTGAAATATATGAGGAGCATAAAAAGGTGTGAAAGATATGAAGAACATGAAAAGGTCTGAAAAATATGAAGAGCCTGAAAAGGTGTGAAAAGAATGTAGAGCAGGAAAAAGAGTGAAAAATATGAGGAGCATGAAAAGGTGTGAAAAATACGAGGAGCATGAAAAGGCCTGAAAAATAGCAGGAGTATAAAAAGTTCTGAAAAATACAAGGAGCATGAAAAGGTCTGGAAAATATGAAGAGCCTTATAAGATATGAAAAATATGAGGAGCACGAAAAGATCTGAAAAATATGAGGAGAACGAAAAGGTGTGAAATATAAGAGGAGCATGAAAAGGTGTGAAAATTACGAAGAGGTTGAAAAGGAGTGACAAATACGAAGAGCATGTAAAGTTGTGAAAAATACAAGGAGCATGAAAAGGTCTGGAAAATACGAGGAGCATGAAAAGGTCTGAAAAATATGAAGAACATGAAAAGGTGTGAAAAATACGAGGAGCATGAAAAGTTCTGAAAAATATGAAGAACATGAAAAGGTGTGAAAAATACGAGGAGCATGAAAAGGTGTGAAAATGAGATGGGCCTGAAAATTAGGAGGAGCATAAAACCGTCTGAAAATTTCGAGGAGCATGAAAAGTTGTGAAAACTACGATAATGAAAAGGTGTGAAAAATACGAGGAGCATGAAAAGGTGTGAAAAATATGAAGAGCATGAAAAGCATGAAAAGGAAAAATCGAGGAGCATGAAAAGGTCGAGTCTGATGAAAAGGTGTGAAAAATACAAGGAGCATGAAAAGGTCTGAGAAATGGAAGGAGCATAAAAATGTATGAAATATAAGTGGAGCATTAAAAGGTGGAAAAATAGGTGGAGCATGAAAAGGTCTGAAAAATACGACGAGCATGAAACGATGGGAAAAATACGAAGAGCCCGAAATGGTTGAAAACTAGGAGGAGCATGAAAAGGTCTGAAAAAAATGAAGAGCCTGAAGAGGTGTGAAAAATATGAAGAACACGAAACGGTGTGAAAAATATGAAGATCATGAAAAGGCCTGAAAAACAGGAAGAGCATAAAAAGGTCTGAAAAATTCGAGGAGCATGAAAAGGTGTGAAAAATACGAGGAGCATGAAAAGGTGTGAAAAATACGGGGAGCACGAAAAGGTGTGAAAAATACGAGGAGCATGAAAAGTGTGAAAAATATGAAGAGCACAAAAAGGTGTGAAAAATACGAGGAGTATGAAAAGGTCTGAAAAATATGAAGAGACTGAAAAGGTGTGAAAAATCTGAAGAGCATGAAAAGGTCTGAAAATTATGAAGAACACGAAAAGGTGTGAAAAATATGAAGAGCACGAAAAGGTCTCAAAAATATGAGGACAACAAAAAGGTGTGAAAAATACGAGGAGCAAAAAAATGTGTGAAAAATACGAGGAGCCCTCAAATGTGTGAAAAATACGAGGAGCATGAAAACGTGTGAAAAAGACAAGGAGCATGAAAAGGTGTGAAAAATATGAAGAGCATGAAAAGGTGTGAAAAATATGAGGAGCATGAAAAGGTCTGGGAAATGGAAGGAGCATAAAAAGGTCTGAAAAATACGAGGAGCATGAAAAGGTCTGAAAAATACAAGGAGCATGAAAAGGTCTGAGAAATACGAGGAGCATTAAAAGATGTGAAAAATACGAGGAGGATGAAAAGTTGTGAAAACTACGAGCATGAAAACGTGTGAAAAATACGAGGAGCATGAAAAGGTCTGAAAAATACGAGGAACACCAAAAGGTGTGAATAATACGAAGTGAATGAAAAGTTCTGAAAAATATTAGGATCATGAAAAGCTCTGAAAAGTAGGAAGAGCATGAAAAGGTGTGAAAAAAGGAGGAGCATGAAAAGTTCTTAAAAATACCAAGAGCACGAAAAGGTGTGAAGAATACGAGGTGCATGAAAGGGTGTGAAAAATATGAGGAGCATGAAAAGGTCTGAAAAATACGATTAGCATGAAAACGTGTGAAAAATACGAGGAGCATGAAAAGGTGTGAAAAATACGAGGAGCATGAAAAGGTGTGAAAAATACGACGAGCATGAAATGGCCTCAAAAATAGGAGGAGAATAAAAAGGTCTGAAAAGTACGAGGAGCATAAAAAGCTGTGAAAAATACAAGGAGCATGAAAAGGCCTGAAAAATAGGAGGAGCATAAACAGGTCTGAAAATTCGAGGAGCATGAAAAGTTGTGAAAACTATGATCATGAAAACGTGTGAAAAATATGAAGAGCACGGAAAGGCCTAAAAAATACGGGGAGCACGCACAAGTGTGAAAAGTACGAGGAGCATGAAAAGGTGTGAAAAAAAAGAGGAGCATGAAAAGGTGTGAACAATACGAGGAGCATCAAAAGGTGTCAAAAATACGAGCAGCACGAAAAGGTCTGAAAAATACGAGGAGAATGAAAAGGCGTGAAAAATATGAGGAGCATGAAAAGCTGTGAAAAATATGAAGAGGATGAAAAGGTGTGAAAAATACGAGGAACATGAAAAGGTGTGAAATATACAAGGAGCATGAAGAGGTGTGAAAAATACGAGGAGCATGAAAAGGTCTGAAAAATATGAAGAGACTGAAAAGTTGTGAAAAATATGAAGAGCATGAAATGGTCTGAAAAATATGAGGACCACGAAAAGGTGTGAAAAATTCGAGGAGCACAAAAATGTGTGAAAAATACGAGGAGCCTGCAAACGTGTGAAAAATACGAGGAGCATGAAAAGTTGTAAAAAATACGTGGAGCATGAAAAGGAATGAAAAATACGAGGAGTATCAAAAGGTGTGAAAAATGCAAGGAGCATGAAAAGGTGTGAAAAATACAAGGAGCATGAGAAGGTCTGAAAAATATGATGAGCATGAAAAGTTCTGAAAAGTATGAAGAGCCTGAAAAGGTGTGAAAAATATGAGGAACACGAAAAGGTCTGAAAAATTTGAAGAGCACATAAAGGTGTTAAAAATATGAAGAGCATGAAAAGGTCTGAAATTTAAGGGGAGCACGAAAAGGTGTGAAAAATACGAGGAGCATGAAAAGGTCTGAAATATATGAGGAGCATAAAAAGGTGTGAAAGATATGAAGAACATGAAAAGGTCTGAAAAATATGAAGAGCCTGAAAAGCTGTGAAAAGAATGAAGAGCAGGAAAAAGTGTGAAAAATATGAGGAGCATGAAAAGGTGTGAAAAATACGAGGAGCATGAGAAGGTCTGAAAAATATGATTAGCATGAAAAGTTCTGAAAAGTATGAAGAGCCTGAAAAGGTGTGAAAAATATGAGGAACACGAAAAGGTCTGAAAAATTTGAAGAGCACATAAAGGTGTGAAAAATATGAAGAGCGAGAAAAGGTCTGAAATTTAAGGGGAGCACGAAAAGGTGTGAAAAATACGAGGAGCATGAAAAGGTCTGAAATATATGAGGAGCATAAAAAGGTGTGAAAGATATGAAGAACATGAAAAGGTCTGAAAAATATGAAGAGCCTGAAAAGGTGTGAAAAGAATGTAGAGCAGGAAAAAGAGTGAAAAATATGAGGAGCATGAAAAGGTGTGAAAAATAGGAGGAGCATGAAAAGGCCTGAAAAATAGCAGGAGTATAAAAAGTTCTGAAAAATACAAGGAGCATGAAAAGGTCTGGAAAATATGAAGAGCCTTATAAGATATGAAAAATATGAGGAGCACGAAAAGATCTGAAAAATATGAGGAGAACGAAAAGGTGTAAAATATAAGAGGAGCATGAAAAGGTGTGAAAATTACGAAGAGGTTGAAAAGGAGTGACAAATACGAAGAGCATGTAAAGTTGTGAAAAATACAAGGAGCATGAAAAGGTCTGGAAAATACGAGGAGCATGAAAAGTTCTGAAAAATATGAAGAACATGAAAAGGTGTGAAAAATACGAGGAGCATGAAAAGTTCTGAAAAATATGAAGAACATGAAAAGGTGTGAAAAATACGAGGAGCATGAAAAGGTGTGAAAAATACGAGGAGCATGAAAAGCTGCGAAAAATACAAGGGGCATGAAAAGGCCTGAAAATTAGGAGGAGCATAAAACCGTCTGAAAATTTCGAGGAGCATGAAAAGTTGTGAAAACTACGATAATGAAAAGGTGTGAAAAATACGAGGAGCATGAAAAGGTGTGAAAAATATGAAGAGCATGAAAAGTTGTGAAAAATCTGAAGAGCACGAAAAGGTGTGAAAAATATAAGGACCACGAAAAGGTGTGAAAAATACGAGGAGCACAAAAATGTGTGAAAAATACGAGGAGCTTGCAAATGTGTGAAAAATACGAGGAGCATGAAAAGGTGTGAAAATTACGTGGAGCATGAAAAGGCGTGAAAAATATGAGGAGCATGAAAAGGTGTGAAAAATATGAAGAGCACGAAGAGGTGTGAAAATTATGAAGAGCACGAAAAGGTCTGAAAAATACGAGGAGCATGAAAGGGGCTGAGAAATATGAGGAGCATGAAAAGGTGTGAAAAATACGAGGAGCATGAAAAGGTGTGAAAAATGCGAGGAGCATGAAAATGTGTGAAAAATTAGAGGAGCATGAAAAAGTGTGAAAAATATGAGGAGCATGAACAGGTGTCAAAAATACGAGGAGCATGAAAAGGTCTGAAAAGTAGGAAGAGCATGAAAAGGGGTGAAAAAAGGAGGAGCATGAAAAGTTCTTGAAAATACGAAGAGCATGAAAAGGTGTGAAGAATACGAGGAGCATGAAAGGGTGTGAAAAATATGAGGAGCATGAAAAGGTGTGAAAAATACGAGGAGCATGAAAACGTGTGAAAAATATGAGGAGCATGAAAAGGTGTGAAAAATATGAAGAGCATGAAAAGGCCTGAAAAATAGGAGTGGCAAAAAAAGTCTGAAAAATACGAGGAGCATGAAAAGGTGTGAAAAATATGCAGAGCATGAAAAGGTCTGAAAAATCGAGTAGTATGAAAAGGTGTGAAAAATACAAGGAGCATGAAAAGGTCTGAGAAATGGAAGGAGCATAAAAATGTATGAAATATAAGTGGAGCATTAAAAGGTGTGAAAAATAGGTGGAGCATGAAAAGGTCTGAAAAATACGACGAGCATGAAACGATGGGAAAAATACGAAGAGCCCGAAATGGTTGAAAACTAGGAGGAGCATGAAAAGGTCTGAAAAAAATGAAGAGCCTGAAGAGGTGTGAAAAATATGAAGAACACGAAACGGTGTGAAAAATATGAAGATCATGAAAAGGCCTGAAAAACAGGAAGAGCATAAAAAGGTCTGAAAAATTCGAGGAGCATGAAAAGTTGTGAAAATTACGATCATGAAAACGTGTGAAAAATACGAGGAGCATGAAAAGGTGTGAAAAATACGGGGAGCACGAAAAGGTGTGAAAAATACGAGGAGCATGAAAAGGTGTGAAAAATATGAAGAGCACAAAAAGGTGTGAAAAATACGAGGAGTATGAAAAGGTCTGAAAAATATGAAGAGACTGAAAAGGTGTGAAAAATCTGAAGAGCATGAAAAGGTCTGAAAAATATGAAGAACACGAAAAGGTGTGAAAAATATGAGGACGAAGAAAAGGTGTGAAAAATACGAGGAGCATGAAAAGGTGTGAAACATATGAGGAGCATGAAAAGGTGTGAAAAAAGAAGGAGCCCTCAATGTGTGAAAAATCGAGGAGCAAATGTGAAAACGTGTGAAAAGACAAGGAGCATGATAAAGGTTGTGAAAATATGGAGGAGCAATGAAAAGGTCTGGGAATGGAAGGAGCATTAAAAGGTCTGAAATACGAGGAGCCATGAAAAGGTCTGAAAATACGAGGAGGCATGAAAAGGTCTGAGAATACGAGGAGCATGAAAAGCATGTGAAAAATACGAGGAGGAATGAAAAGTTGTGAAAAACTAACGAGCATGAAAACGTGTGAAAATACGAGGAGCATGAAAGGTCTGAAAAATATGAGGACACCAAAAGGTGTGAATAATACGAAGTGAATGAAAAGTTCTGAAAAATATTAGGATCATGAAAAGCTCTGAAAAGTAGGAAGAGCATGAAAAGGTGTGAAAAAAGGAGGAGCATGAAAAGTTCTTAAAAATACCAAGAGCATGAAAAGGTGTGAAGAATACGAGGAGCATGAAAGGGTGTGAAAAATATGAGGAGCATGAAAAGGTCTGAAAAATACGATTAGCATGAAAACGCGTGAAAAATACGAGGAGCATGAAAAGGTGTGAAATATACGAGGAGCATGAAAAGGTAAGAAAAATACGATGAGCATGAAATGGCCTCAAAAATAGGAGGAGAATAAAAAGGTCTGAAAAGTACGAGGAGCATAAAAAGCTGTGAAAAATACAAGGAGCATGAAAAGGCCTGAAAAATAGGAGGAGCATAAAAAGGTCTGAAAATTCGAGGAGCATGAAAAGTTGTGAAAACTATGATCATGAAAACGTGTGAAAAATATGAAGAGCATGGAAAGGCCTAAAAAATACGGGGAGCACGCAAAAGTGTGAAAAGTACGAGGAGCATGAAAAGGTGTGAAAAATAAGAGGAGCATGAAAAGGTGTGAACAATACGAGGAGCATCAAAAGGTGTCAAAAATACGAACAGCACGAAAAGGTCTGAAAAATACGAGGAGAATGAAAAGGTGTGAAAAATATGAGGAGCATGAAAAGCTGTGAAAAATATGAAGAGGATGAAAAGGTGTGAAAAATACGAGGAAGATGAAAAGGTGTGAAATATACAAGGAGCATGAAGAGGTGTGAAAAATACGAGGAGCATGAAAAGGTCTGAAAAATATGAAGAGACTGAAAAGTTGTGAAAAATATGAAGAGCATGAAAAGGTCTGAAAAATATGAGGACCACGAAAAGGTGTGAAAAATTCGAGGAGCACAAAAAGGTGTGAAAAATACGAGGAGCCTGCAAACGTGTGAAAAATACGAGGAGCATGAAAAGTTGTAAAAAATACGTGGAGCATGAAAAGGAATGAAAAATACGAGGAGGATCAAAAGGTGTGAAAAATGCAAGGAGCATGAAAAGCGCAAACTCAAGGTCCCTCGTTCCACATACCTAGCGGCTGAGAGAAGCCTCCTTTGAGGTGCATGTGGTAAAGGTGGTAATTCCTCTGGAGTCGAAGCCAGGGATAACCTCTCATACTCGAATTGAATTTTTGGTGCACGGAGCTCTTCCATGTTGCTACAGTGGCCTCAGGACAACTCTATGGCCTTAAAACAGTGTTCCTGGGGGTCTCTCTGGAGTTCCGATGCAAGGAAAATCAAGGGCTCCATTCCTGTGTGATGTGCAACACGGAATTGCTCTGCACGCAGTGCCATGGGAATCGGGCCTCAACTCCCTTGCAGTGGGGAAGTCTCATGGTTTTTCCTCGAGTTGGCGGCGGGAACCTGGGTATATTCCTCGAGTTACGACGGGGAATGGCCCTTCCACGACACGTGTTTGTTAAGCGACGTCAAGGACTCCTGGCCTAGTTGCGAGGGACAAAATTCGGAGATTCTCCTACCTCGAGGCTTGGCAGGGCAATTGGGACGCCTCTCCAGCTGAGGAGGGAGACCAAGGGTCCCTTTCCACGTGCCACAGGAATCCTGGGACTCCTATCAAGTTTCACGAGGAGTCAGGCATCGTCTCCTTTGGAGGCACTGATCTCCGCGTACCTCTGGAGTTTTCAAAGGATGTGAGGCCTCCGGTCGCGAGGAGGTGGGGAACTAGGTCTTTCTCTGTGGTCTCCACAGGGATTCAGACATCCTTTCGTCTTGGAAGATGCAAGATGAGCCTGCATTCAAGTCACTGCAGGGATATCCGGCCTTATTTCGAGTCAGGGCATCGAGGTGTCCATTCAACTTCAGGCCGCTAACTCAGGATCCCTCTCACATACCTAGAGCTGAGAGAAGCCTCCTCTTGAGGTGCTTGTGGTAAGGTTGTATTCCTCTGGAGTCGAAGCCAGGGACTAACCTCTCATCTCGAGTTGATTTTTGGTCCTCGGAGCTCTTTCGTGTTGCTACAATTACCTCAGGATCCCTCTAGCCTTGAAACAGTGTTTTTGGGGTTTCTCTGGAGTTCCATCAAGGAAATCAAGGCTCTTTTCCTGTGTGATGTGCGACACGGCATTCCTCTGCACGCAGTGCAGGGGAATCGGGCCTCATCTGGCGGCGAGGGGGAAGTCTCATGGTTTTTCTAGAGTTGTGGCGGGAACCTGGGATATATTCTCAAGTTACCACGGGGATGGCCCTTCCACACACGTGTTTGTTCAGCAACGTCAGGACTCCTGCCTAGTTGTGAGGGACAACTCGGGATTCTCCTCGAGGCTTGGCAGGGCAATTGGGACGCCTCTCCAGCTGAGGCGGGAGACCAAGTGTCCCTTTCCACGTGCCACAGGAATCCTGGGACTCCTATCAAGTTTCACGAGGAGTCAGGCATCGTCTCCTTTGGAGGCACTGATCTCCGGATACCTCTGGAGTTTTCAAAGTATGCGAGGATTCTGGTCGCGTTGCGGTGCGGATCTAGGTCTTTCTCTGTGGTCTCCACAGGGGATTCAGACATCCTTTCGTCTTGGGAGATGCAAGACGAGCCTGCATTCAAGTCACTGCAGGGATATCCGGCCTTATTTCGAGTCAGGGCATTGCAGTGTCCATTCCGCTTGAAGCAGCAAACTCAGGGTCCCTCTTACATACCTAGAGCTGAGAGAAGTCTCCTCTTCTGATGCTTATGGGAAGGTGGTATTCCTCTGGAGTCGAAGCCAGGGACTAACCTCTCATCTCGAGTTGATTTTTGGTCCACGGAGCTCTTTCTTGTTGCTACAGTGACCTCAGGATCCCTCTAGCCTTGAAACAGTGTTCTTCGGGGGTTTCTCTGGAGTGCCATCAAGGAAATCAAGGTCCTTTCATTGCTGGATGTGGGGGCAACAGCGGAATTGCTCTGGCACACAGTGCAGGGGATCGGGCCTCATGTCACGGCAAGGGGCATAGTCTCATGGTTTTTCTCGAGTTGCGGCGGGAAACTTGCGTATTTCTCGAGTTACGACGGGGATGGCCCTTCCACAGCACGTGTTTGTTCCAGCGAATGTCAGGGACTCCTGCCTAGTTGCCAGAGAAACTCCGGATTCTCCTGTAGGCTGGCAAGGGCAATTGGGACGCCTCTCCAGCTGAGGCGAGAGACCAAAGATTCCCTTTCCACGTGCCACAGGAATCCCGGGGACTATCTCCTATCAGAGTAACGAGGAGTCAGGCATCGTCTCCTTTGGGAGGCACTGATCTCCAAGTCCTCTCGAGTTTTTCAAAGGTTGTGAGGCTCCGGTCGCGATGAGGTGGGGAACTAGGTCTTTCTCTGTGGTCTCCACAAGGGGATTCAGACATCCTTTCTTCTTGGGAGATGCAAGACGAGCCTGCATTCAAGTCACTGCAGGGATATCCGGCCTTATTTCGAGTCAGGGCATCGCGGTGTCCATTCCACTTGAGGCCGCAAACTCAGGGTCCCTCTCACATACCTAGAGCTGAGAGAAGCCTCCTCTTGAGGTGCTTGTGGTAAGGTGGTATTCCTCTGGAGTCGAAGCCAGGGACTAACCTCTCATCGCGAGTTGATTTTTGGTCCACGGAGCTCTTTCTTCTTGCTACAGTGACCTCAGCATCCCTATAGCCTTGAAACAGTGTTCTTGGGGTTTCTCTGGAGTGCCATCAAGGAAATCAAGGCTCCTTTCATGTGTGATGTGCAACATGGAATTGCTCTGCACGCAGTCCAGTGGAATCGTGCCTCATCTCGCGGCGAGGGGGAAGTCTCATGGTTTTTCTCGAGTTGCGGCGGGAACCTGGGGTATATTCTCGAGTTACGACGGGGAAGGCCCTTCCACACACGTGTTTGTTCAGCGACGTCTGGACTCCTGCCTAGTTGCAAAGGACACCTCGGGACTCTCTTCGAGGCTTGGCAGGGCAATTGGGACCCCTCTCCAGCTGAGGTGGGAGACCAGGTGTTCCTTCCACGTGCCACAGGTATCCTGGATCTCCTACCAAGTTTCATGAAACGTGTGATAAATAAATGGAGCATGAAAATGTCTGAAAAATACGAGGAGCATGAAAAGGTTTGAAAAATAAGAAGAGCTCGAAAATGTGTGAAAAATACGACGAGCCTGCAAATGTGTGAAATATACGAGGAGCATGAAAAGTTGTGAAAAATACGTGAATCATGAAAAAGCATGAAAAATACGGGGAGCATGAAAAGGTGTGAAAAATGCAGGGAGCATGAAAAAGTGTGAAAAATACGAGGAGCATGAAAAGATGTGAAAAATAAGAAGAGCCCGAAAATGTGTGAAAAATACGAGGAGCCTGCAAATGTGTGAACTATACGAGGAGCATGAAAAGTTGTGAAAAATACGTGAATCATGAAAAAACATGAAAAATACGGGGAGCATGAAAAGGTTTGAAAAATACCAGGAGCATGAAAAGGTGTGAAAAATATGAAGAGCATGAAAAGGCCTGAAAAATAGGTGTGGCAAAAAAAGTCTGAAAAATACGAGGAGCATGAAAAGGTCTGAAAAATATGAAGAGACAGAAAAGGTCTCAAAAAAATGAAGAGCACGAAAAGGTGTGAAAAATATGAAGAGCAAGAAAAGGCCTGAAAAATATTCGGGGGATAAGAAGGTCTGAAAAATACGAAGAGCCTGAAAAGGTGTGAAAATTATGCACAGCATGAAAAGGTCTGAAAAATACGAGTAGTATGAAAATGTGTGACAAATACGAGGACCATGAAAAGGTGTGAAAAACACGAGGAGGATGAAAAGGTGTGGAAAATACCAGGAGCATGAATATGCCTGATACATACGAGGAGCATGAAAAGATCTGAAAAATACGAAGAGCACGAAAAGGTCTGAAAAATACGATGAGCATGACAAGGTGAGAAAAATACGCATAGCATGAAAAGGTGAAAAATACGAGTAGTATGAAAATGTGTTAAAAATACGAGGAGCATGAAAAGGTGTGAAAATACGAGGAGCATGAAAAAGCCTGATAAATATGAGGAGCATGAAAAGGTCTGAAAAATATGAAGAGCATGAAAAGTTCTGAAAAATACGAGGAGCATGAAAATGTCTGAAAAATACGAAGAGCATGAAAAGGTGTGAAAAATACAAGGAGCATGAAAAGGTCTGAAAAATACGAGGAGCATGAAAAGGTCTGAAAAATACAGGGAGCATGAAATGGTATGAAAAATACGAGGAGCACGAAAAGGTCTGAAAAATACGAGGAACACGAAACGGTGTGAATAATACGAAGAGCATGAAAAGGTCTGAAAAATATTAGGAGCATGAAAAGGTCTGAAAAGTAGGAAGTGCATGAAAAGGTGTGAAAAAAGGAGGAGCATGAAAAGTTCTTAAAAATATGAAGAGAACGAAAAGGTGTGAAGAATACAAGGAGCATGAATGGGTGTGAAAAATATGAGGAACATGAAAAGGTGTGAAAAATACGAGGAGCATGAAAACTTGTGAAAAATACGAGGAGCATGAAAAGGTGTCAAAAATACGATGAGCATGAAAAGGCCTCAAAAATAGGAGAAGCATAAAAATGTCTAAAAAATACGAGAAGCATGAAAAGCTGTGAAAAATACAAGGAGCATGAAAAGGCCTGAAAAATAGGAGGAGCATGAAAATGTCTGAAAAATTCGAGGAGCATGAAAAGGTGTGAAAAATACGAGGAGCAGGAAAAGGTGTGAAAAATACGAGGAGCATGAAAAGGTCTGAAAAATATGAAGAGCCTGAAAAGGTGTGAAAAATATGAAGGGCATGAAAAGGTGTGAAAAATACGGGGAGCAAGTAAAGGTGTGAAAAATACGAGGATCATGAAGAGGTGTGAAAAATATGAGAAGCATGAAAAGGTGTGAAAAATATGAGGAGCATGAAAAGGCCTGAAAAATAGGAGGAATATAAAAAGGTCTGAAGAAACGAGGAGCATGAATAGGTCTGGACAATATGAAGAGCCTGATAAGGTGTGAAAAACATGAGGAGCATGAAAGATCTGAAAAATATGAAGAGCACGAAAAGGTGTGAAAAATACGAGGAGCATGAAGGTCTGAAAAATAAGAGGAACATGAAAAGGTGTGAAAAATAAGAGGAACATGAAAAGGTATGAAAAATATGAAGACCATGAAAAGGTCTGAAAATTATGAAGAGCCTGAAAAGGTGTGAAAAATACGAGGCGCCTGAAAAAGTGTGAAAAACCCGAGGAGAATGAAAAGGTGTGAAAAACACGAGGAGCATAAAAAGGCTTGAAATATATGAGGAGCATGAAAAGGTGTGAGAAATACGAGGAGCATGAAAAGGTCTGAAAAATATGAAGAGCCTGCAAAGGTGTGAAAAAAATGAAGGGCAGGAAAAAGTGTGAAAAATATGAGGAGCATGAAAATGTGTGAAAAATACGAGGAGCATGAAAAGGCCTGAAAAATAGGAGGAATATAAAAAGGTCTCAAAAAACGAGGAGCATGAAAAGGTCTGGAAAATATGAAGAGCCTGATAAGGTGTGAAAAATATGAGGAGCACGAAAAGATCTGAAAAATATGAATAGCCTGAAAAGGTCTGAAAAATACGAGGAACATGAAAAGGTGTGAAAAATACGAGGAGCATGAAAAGGTGTGAAAAATACGAGGAGCATGAAAACGTGTGAATAAAAAGAGGAGCATGAAAAGGTGTGAAAAATATGAGGAGCATGAAATGGTGTGAAAAATATGAGGAGCATGAAAAGGTCTGAAAAATATGAGGAGCATGAAAAGGTCTGAGAAATACGAGGAGCATGAAAAAGACTGAAAAATATGAAGAGCATGAAAAGGCCTGAAAAAAATGAAGAGATCAAAATGTCTGAAAAATATGAGAAGCATGAAAAAGTCTGAAAAATACGAGGAGCATGAAAAGGTGTGAAACATATGAAGAGAATCAAAAGGCCTGAAAAATTGGAGAAGGATAAAAAGGTCTGAAAAATACGAGGAGCCTGAAAAGGTCTGAAATATATGAAGAGCATGAAAAGGTGTGAAAAATATGCAGAGCATGAAAACGTCTGAAAAATATGAAGAGCACGAAAAGGTGTGAAAAATACGAGGAGCATGAAAAGGTCTGAAAAATATGAAGAGCCTGAAAAGATGTGAAAAATATGAAGAGCATAGAAAGGACTGAAAATTATGAAGAGCACGAAAAGGTGTGAAAAATATGAAGACCACGAAAAGGTGTGAAAATGCAAGTAGCATGAACAGGTGTGACAAATATGAGGAGCATGAAAAGTTCTGAAAAATATGAAGAGCCTGAAAATGTGTGAAAAATATGAACAGCATGAAAAGGACTGAAAAATATGAAGAGCACGAAAAGGACTTGAATGCAGGCTCGTCTTGCATCTCCCAAGACGAAAGGATGTCTGAATCCCCTGTGGAGACCACAGAGAAAGACCTAGTTCCCCACCTCATCGCAACCGGAGGCCTCACATCCTTTGAAAACTCCAGAGGGACGCGGAGATCAGTATCTCCAAAGGAGACGATGCCTGACTCCTCGTGAACCTTGATAGGAGTCCTAGGACTCCTGTGGCACATGTAGAGGGACACTTGGTCTCCCGCCTCAGCTGAAGAGGCTTCCCAATTGCCCTGCCAAGCCTCGAGGATAATCCTGAGTTGTTCCTCGCAACTAGGCAGGAGTCCTGACCTCGCTGAACAAACACGTGTTTGATTCAGTGTCATTATCCTCATATTTTTCACTCCTTTACATGCTCCTCATATTTTTGACTCCTTTTCATGCTCTTCATATTTTTCTCACTTTTTCTGCTCCTCATATTTTTGACACCTTTTCATGCTCTTCATATTTTTCAGACCTTTTCATGCTCCTCGTATTTTTCAGACCTTTTCTTGCTCCTCGTATTTTTCAAACCTTTTCATGCTCTTTGTATTTGTCACACCTTTTCATTCTCTTTCTATTTTTCACACCTTTTCATGGGCGTGGTGTTTTTCATACCTTTTCATGATCTTCATATTTTTCACACTGTTTCATGCCGCTCATATTTTTGACACCTTTTCATGCTCTTCATATTTTTCAGACCTTTTTATGCTCCAGGTATTTTTCAGACCTTTTCATGCTCCTCATATTTTTCAGACCTTTTCATGCTCCTCGTATTTTTCAGACCTTTTCTTGCTCCTCGTATTTTTCAAACCTTTTCATGCTCTTTGTATTTGTCACACCTTTTCATTCTCTTTCTATTTTTCACACCTTTTCATGGGCGTGGTGTTTTTCATACCTTTTCATGATCTTCATATTTTTCACACTGTTTCATGCCGCTCATATTTTTGACACCTTTTCATGCTCTTCATATTTTTCAGACCTTTTTATGCTCCAGGTATTTTTCAGACCTTTTCATGCTCCTCATATTTTTCAGACCTTTTCATGCTCCTCGTATTTTTCAGACCTTTTCTTGCTCCTCGTATTTTTCAAACCTTTTCATGCTCTTTGTATTTGTCACACCTTTTCATTCTCTTTCTATTTTTCACACCTTTTCATGGGCGTGGTGTTTTTCATACCTTTTCATGATCTTCATATTTTTCACACTGTTTCATGCCGCTCATATTTTTGACACCTTTTCATGCTCCTCATATTTTTCAGACCGTTTCATGCTCCTCGTATATGTCAGACCGTTTCATGCTCCTCATATTTTTTCAGACCGTTTCATGCTCCTCTTATTTTTCTCAGCTTTTCATGCTCCTCATATATTTCACACTTTTCATGCTCCTCATATTTTTCACACCGTTTCATGCTCCTCATATTTTTCATACAGATTCATGCTCCTCATATTTTTCACACCTTTACATGATCCTCATGTTTTTGACACCTTTTCATGCTCTACATATTTTTCAGACCTTTTCATACTCCTCGTATTTTTCAGACCTTTTCATGCTCCTCGAATTTTTCAGACCTTTTCATCCTCTCGTTTTTTTCACACCTTTTCATGCTCCTCGTACTTTTCACACCTTTTCAGGCTCCTCGTATTTTTGACTCTTTTTCATGCTCACATATTTTTCAGACAGTTTCAGGCACCTCATAATTTTCACACCTTTTCATGCTCCTCATATTTTTCCCTCCTTTTCATGCCCTTCGTATTTTTCACAACTTTTCATGCTCTTCATATTTTTCACACCTTTTCAAGCTCCTCATATTTTTCATACCGTTTCATGCCCTCATATTTTTCACACCTTTTCATGCCCCTCTTATTTTTTACACCTTTTAAAGCTCTTCATATTTTTCACACCGTTACTTGCTCTTCATAATTTCACACCGTTTCCTGCTCCTTATATATTTGAAACCTTTTCATGCTCCTCATATTTTTCAGACCGTTTCATGCTCCTCATTTATTTCAGACTGTTTCATGCTCCTCATATTTTTCAGACCGTTTCATGCTCCTCATATATTTCAGACTGTTTCAAGCTCCTAATATTTTCAAAACTTTTCATGCTCTTCATATTTTTCACACTGTTTCATTCTCCTCATATTTTTGACACCTTTTCATGCTCTTCATATTTTTGACACCTTTTCATGCTCCCCATATTTTTGACACTTTTTCATGCTCTACATATTTTTCAGACTTTTTCATGCTCGTCGTATTTTTCAGACGTCTTCATGCTCCTCGTATTTTTCAGACCTTTTCATGCTCCTCGTATTTTTCACAACTTTACATGCTCTTCGTATTTGTCACACCTTTTCAAGGTCTTCGTATTTTTCACACCTTTTCATGCTCTTCGTGTTTTTCACACCTTTTCAGGCTCTACGTATTTTTCACACCTTTTCATGCTCTTCATATTTTTGACACGTTTTCATGCTTTTCATATTTTTCAGACCTTTTCATGCTCTTGATATTTTTCACAGCTTTCCATGCTCTTCGTGTTGTTCACTCCATTTCATGATCTCGTGTTTTTCAGAGTGTTTCATGCTCCTCATATTTTTCACAGCTTTTCATGCTCTTCATATTTTTCACACCGTTTCATCCTCCTCTAATTTTTCATACAGCTTCATGCTCCTCATATTTTTCACACCTCTACATCCTCCTCATATTTTTGACACCTTTTCATGCTCTTCATTTATTGCAGTCCTTTTCATGCTGCTCGTATTTTTCAGACCTTTTAATGCTCCTCGTACTTTTCAGACCATTTCATGCTTCTCTTATGTTTCAGACCTTGTCATGCTCCTCGTATTTTTCAGACCTTTTCATGCTCCTCATATTTTTCAGACGTTTTCATGCTCCACTTATTTATCACACGTTTCATGCTCTTCGTATTTTTCATCCTTTTTTGCTCCTCGTATTCTTCAGACCTTTTCATGCTGCTCGGAATTTTCACAGCTTTTCATGCTCCTCGTATTTTTCACACCTTTTCATGTTCCTCGTATTTTTCACACCTTTTCATGCTCCTCGTTTTTTCACACCTTTTCATGCTCCTCGTATTTTTCACACCTTTTCATGCTCCTCATATTTTTCACACTTTTTCATGCTCCTCATATATTTCAGACCTTTTCATGCTCTTCGTATTTTTCAAACCTTTTCATGCTCTTCGTGTTTTTCACACCTTTTCCTTCTCTTCGAATTTTTCAGGCCGTTTCATGCTCTTGATATTTTTCACACCTTTTCATGCTCTTCGTGTTTTTCACACCTTTTCATGCTCTTCGTATATTTCCCACCATTTCATGCTCGTCATATTTTTCACACCTTTTCATGCTCCTCATATTTTTGACACCTTTTCATGCTCTTCATATTTTTCAGACCTTTTCATGCCCCTCGTGTATTTCAGACCATTTCATGCTCCTCGTATTTTTCAGACCCTTTCTTACTCCTCGTATTTTTCAGACCTTTTCATGCTCCTCTTATTTTTCACAACTTTTCATGCTCCTCGTATTTTTCACAACTTTTCATGCTGTTTGTATTTGTCACACCTTTTCAAGCTCTTCGTATTTTTCGGACGTTTTCATGCTCTTCGTGTTTTTCACACCTTTTCAGGCTGTTCTTATTTTTCACACATTTTCATGCTCTTCGTGTTTTTCACACCTTTTCATGCTCTCGTATTTTTCAGACCTTTTCAAACTCCTCATATTTTTCACACCGTTTCATCCTCCTCATTTTTTTCATACAGATTCATGCTCCTCATATTTTTCACACCTTTACATGTTCCTCATATTTTTGACACCTTTTCATGCTCTTCATATTTTACACAGCTTTTCATTCTCCTCATACTTTTGACACCTTTTCATGCTCCTCATATTTTTCAAACCTTTTCATGCTCCTCGTATTTTTAAGACATTTTCATACTCCTCATAATTTTCACACCTTTTCATGCTCTTCATATTTTTCACACCGTTTCATGCTCCTCATATTCTTCATACAGATTCATGTTCCTCGTATTTTTCACACCTTTTCATGCTCCTCCTATTTTTCACACCTTTTCATGCTCCTCGTATATTTCAGACCTTTTCAAGCTTCTCGTATTTTGCTGACCTTTTCATGCTCTTCGTATTTTTCAAACCTTTTCATGCTCGTCGTGTTTTTCACACCTTATCCTACTCTTCGAATTTTTCAGGCCGTTTCATGCTCTTGATATTTTTCCCACCTTTTCATGCTCTTCGAATATTTCCCACCGTTTCTTGCTCGTCATATTTTTCACACCTTTTCATTCTCCTCAAATTTTTGAAACCTTTTCATGCTCCTCATATTTTTCAGACCTTTTCATGCTCCTCGTATTTTTAAGACGTTTTCATACACCTCATAATTTTCACACCTTTTCATGCTCTTCATATTTTTCACACCATTTCATGCTCCTCATATTTTTGACACCTTTTCATGCTCTTCCTATTTTTCACACCGTGTCATACTCCTCATATTTTTCATACAGATTCATGCTTTTCCTATTTTTCACACCTTTAAGTGCTCATCATATTTTTGACACCTTTTCATGCTCTTCATATTTTTCAGACCTTTTCATGCCCCTCGTGTATTTCAGACCATTACATGCTCCTTGTATTTTTCAGACCCTTTCATTCTCCTCGTATTTTTCAGACCCTTTCATGCTCCTCGTATTTTTCAGACCTTTTCATGCTCCTCTTATTTTTCACACCTTTTCATGCTCCTCGTATTTTTCACAACTTTTCATGCTGTTTGTATTTGTCACACCTTTTCAAGCTCTTCGTATTTTTCAGACCTTTTCATGTTCTTCATGTTTTTCACACCCTTTCAGGCTGTTCTTATTTTTCACACATTTTCATGCTCTTCGTGTTTTTCACACCTTTTCATGCTCTCGTATTTTTCAGACCTTTTCAAACTCCTCATATTTTTCACACCTTTTCATGATATTCATATTTTTCACACCGTTTCATCCTCCTCATATTTTTCATACAGATTCATGCTCCTCATATTTTTCACACCTTTACATGTTCCTCATATTTTTGACACCTTTTCATGCTCTTCATATTTTACACACCTTTTCATTCTCCTCATTTTTTGACACCTTTTCATGCTCCACATATTTTTCAGACCTTTTCATGCTCCTCGTATTTTTAAGACGTTTTCATACTCCTCATAATTTTCACACCTTTTCATGCTCTTCATATTTTTCACACCGTTTCATGCTCCTCATATTTTTCTTACAGATTCATGCTCCTCATATTTTTCACACCTTTACATGCTCCTCATATTTTTGACACCTGTTCATGCTCTACATATTTTTCAGACCTTTTCATGCGCCGCGTATATTTAAGACGTTTGCATGGTCCTCGTATGTTCAGACCTTTTCATGCTCCTCGTAATTTTCACACTTTTTCATGCTATTCATATTTTTCACACCTTTTCATGCTCCTTGTATTTTTCACAACTTTTCATGCTCCTCGTATTTTTCACAACTTTTCATGCTCTTCGTATTTGTCACACCTTTTCATGCTCTTCTTATTTTCCACACTTTTACATGCTCTTCATATTTTTCACAGCTTTTCATGCTCTTGGTGTTTTTCACACCTTTTCATGCTCTCGTATTTTTCAGACATTTTAATGCTCCTCGTACTTTTCACACCTTTTCATGCTCCTTGTATTTTTCAGACCTTTTCATGCTCCTCGTATTTTTCACAACTTTTCAAGCTCTTCGTATTTTTCACATCTTTTCATGCTCTTTGAATTTTTCATACCTTTTCATGCTCTTCATATTCCTCAGACCTTTTCATGCTCTTGATATTTTTCACACCTTTCATGCCCTTCGTGTTTTTCACATCTTTCATGCTCTTGATATTTTTTACACCTTTTCATGCTCTTCATATTTTTCAGCCCTTTCATGCTCTTGATATTTTTCACACCTTTGCATGCTCTTTCGTGTTTTCACACTTTCAATGCTCTTCATATTTTTTAACCCTTTCATGCTCCTCATAATTTTCACAACTTTTCATGGTCTTCATATTTTTCACACCGTTTCATGCTCCTCATATTTTATACAAATTCATGCTCCTCTTATTTTTCAACCTTTACATGCTACTCATATTTTTGACACCTTTTCATGCTCTTCATATTTTTGACACCTTTTCATGCTCCCCATATTTTTGACACTTTTTCATGCTCTACATATTTTTCAGACCTTTTCTTGCTCGTCGTATTTTTCAGACGTCTTCATGCTCCTCGTATTTTTCAGACCTTTTCATGCTCCTCGTATTTTTCACAACTTTACATGCTCTTCTTATTTGTCACACCTTTTCAAGCTCTTCGTATTTTTCACACCTTTTCATGCTCTTCATGTTTTTGACACGTTTTCATGCTTTTCATATTTTTCAGACCTTTTCATGCTCTTGATATTTTTCACAGCTTTCAATGCTCTTCGTGTTGTCCACTCCATTTCATGATCTCGTGTTTTTCAGAGTGTTTCATGCTCCTCCTATTTTTCACACCTTTTCATGCTCTTCATATTTTTCACACCTTTTCATGCTCCTCATATATTTCAGACCTTTTCATGCTTCTCGTATTTTGCAGACCTTTTCATGCTCTTCGTACTTTTCACACCTTTTCATGCTCTTCGTGTTTTTCACACCTTTTCATGCTCTTCGTATATTTCCCACCGTTTCATGCTCGTCATGTTTTTCACCCTTTTCATGCTCTTCATGTTTTTGACACGTTTTCATGCTTTTCATATTTTTCAGACCTTTATATGTTCTTCATATTTTTCACATCTTTTCATGCTCTTCATATTTTTCAGACCTTTTCATGCTCTTCATATTTTTGAGACCTTTTCATGCTCTTTGTATTTTTCACACCTTTTCATGCTCCTCGTATTTTTCACAACTTTTCATGCTCCTCGTATTTTTCACACCTTTTCATGTCCCTCATATTTTCTCACCTTTTCATGCTCCTCGTATGTGTCAGACCTTTTCATGCTCCTCGTATTTTTCTCACCTTTTCGTGCTCCTCCTATTTTTCACACCTTTCAGTGCTCTTCATATTTTTCAGACCTTTATATGTTCTTCATATTTTTCACACCTTTTCAGGCTCTTCATATTTTTCAGACATTTTCCTGCTCCTCATATTTTTCACACCTTTTCATGTTCCTCGTAGATTTCACACCTTTTCATGCTCCTCGTATTTGTCAGACCTTTTCATGCTCCTCGTATTTCTCAAACCTTTTCATGCTCCTCGTATTTTTCAGACTTTTTCTTGCTCCTCGTGTTTTTCAGACCTTTTCATGCTCTTCATATTTCAGACCTTTTCATGCTCTTCGTATTTTTCAGAGCTTTTCATGCTCCTCGTATTTTTCACACTTTTTCATGCTTCTCATGCTGTTCACACCTTTTCATGCTCCGCGTATTTTTCACACCTTTTCGTGTTCCTCCTATTTTTCACACATTTTCGGGCTCTTCATATTTTTCACACCTTTTCGTGATCCTTGTATTTTTCACACCTTTTCGTGGTCTTCATACATTTCAGATCTTTTCGTGCTCTTCATATTTTTCACACCTTTTCATGCTCCTCATATTTTTCAGACCTTTTCATGCTCCTCATATTTTTCACACCTTTTCATGCTTCTCGTGTTTTTTACACCTTTTCATGCTCCATGTATTTTTCAGACCTTTTTATGCTCCTTTTATCTCTCAGACCTTTTCATGCTCCTGGAATTTTTCACATCTTTTCATGCTACTCGTATTTTTCAGATCTTTTTATGCTCCTCCTATTTCTCAGACATTTCCCTGATCCTATTTCTCAGACTTTTTCATGCTCCTCGTATTATTCACCCCTTTTCGTGTTCGTCATATTTTTCAGACCTTTTCGTGCTCTTCATATATTTCAGACATTTTCATGCTCCTCGTGTTTTTCAGACCTTTTCATGCTCTTCATGTTTTTCAGAACTTTTCATGCTCCTCGTATTTTTCAGACCTTTCATGCTCCTCTTATTTCTCAGACCTTTTCATGCTTCTTCTGTTTTTTACACCTTTTCGTGCCCCTCATATTTTTCAGACCTTTTCATGCTCCTCGTATTTTTCACAAGTTTTCAGGCTCCTCGTATTTTTCACACCTTTTCGTCCTCCTTCTATTTTTCACACCTTTTCGTGCTCTTCATATTTTTCACGCCTTTTCGTGCTGTTCATATTTCTCAGACCTTTTCATGCTCTTCATATTTTTCACACTTTTCAGGCTCTTCATGTATTTCAGACCTTTTCATGCTCCTCATATTTTTCAGACCTTTTCATGCTCCTCGTATTTTTCACACCTTTTCATGCTCCTCTTTTGTTTGACACCTTTTCATGCTCCTCGTATGTTTGACACCTTTTCATGCTCCTCATATTTTTCACTCCTTTTCATGCTCCTCGTATTTTTCATACCTTTTATGCTCGTAGTTTTCATATCTTTTCATGCTCCTCGTATTTTTCACACCTTTTCATGCTCCTCCTATTTTTCTCACCTTTTCGTGTTCTTCATATTTTTCAGACATTTTCTTGTTCTTCATATTTTTCACACCTTTTCAGGCTCTTGATATTTTTCAGACGTTTTCATGCTGCTCGTATTTTTCAGACCTTTTTATGCTCCTCGTATTTCTCAGACCTTTTCATGCTCTTCACATTTTTAACTGCTTTTCATGCTCCTCATATTTTTCATGCCTTTTCAGGCTCCTCATATTTTTCACGCCTTTTCATGCTCCTCCTATTTTGCACACCTTTTCATGCTCCTAATATTTTTCACAACTTTTTGTGCTCCTCCTATTTTTCACACCTTTTCGTGCTCTTCATATTTTTCAGACTTTATCATGCTCCTCATATTCGTCAGACATTTTAATGCTCCTCGTAGTTTTCACACCTTTTCATGCTCCTCGTATTTCTAACACCTTTTCATACTCCTCATATTTTTCAGACTTTTTCATACTCCTCGTATTTCTCCGACCTTTTCATGCTTCTTGTGTTTTTTACACCTTTTCGTCCTCCTCATATTTTTCAGACCTTTTCATGCTCCTCGTATTTTTCACACATTTTCATGCTTCTCGTTTTTTTCACGCCTTTTCATGCTCCTCGTATTTTTCACGCCTGTTCATGTTCCTTGTATTTTTCACACCATTTCATGCTCCTCATATTTTTCACCCCTTTTCGTGCTCCTCATATTTTTCTCACCTTTTCGTGTTCTTCATATTTTTCAGACATTTTCATGCTGCTCGTATTTTTCAGGTCTTTTTATGTTCCTCCTATTTTTCAGGTCTTTTCAGGCTCTTCATATTTTTCAGACTTTTTCATGCTCCTCGTATTTTTCACACCTTTTTTTGCTCCTCATAGATTTCACACCTTTTCATGCTCCTCATATTTTTCACACCTTTTCATGCTCCTCGTAGATTTCACACCTTTTCATGCTCCTCGTATTTTTCAGACCTTTTCATCCTCCTCGTAGATTTCACACCTTTTAATGCTCCTCAGATTTTTCAGACTTTTTCATGCTCCTCGTTTTTTTCAGACCTTTTCATGCTCTTCGTATTTTCAGACCTTTTCATGCTCTTCGTATTTTTCAGACCTTTTCATGCTTCTCGTATTTTTCACACCTTTTCATGCTCCTCGAATTTTTCACACCTTTTCATGCTCCTCGTATTTTTCATACCTTTTTATGCTCATCCTATTTCTCAGACCTTTTCATGCTCTTCGCATTTTTTACTCCTTTTCATGCTCCTCGTATTTTTCACGCCTTTTCATGCTCCTCGTATTTTTCACGCCTTTTCATTCTCCTCGTATTTTTCACACATTTTCATGCTCCTCGTAGTTTTTACACCTTTTCATGCTCCTCGTATTTTTCAGACCTTTTTATGCTCCTCGTATTTGTCATAACTATTCATGCTCGTCGTATTTTTCACACCTTTCCATGCTCCTCGTATTTTTCACAGCTTTTCTTGCTTCTCGTGTTGTTCACATCTTTTCATACTCCATGCATTTTTCACACCTTTTCTTGCTCCTCCTATTTTTCACACGTTTTCGGGCTGTTCGTATTTTTCACACCTTTTTGTGATGCTTGTATTTTTCACACCTTTTCGTTGTCCTCATATATTTCACACCTTTTCGTGCTCTTAATATTTTTCAGAACGTTCCATGCTCTTCATTTTTTTCACACCTTTTTAGTCTCTTCATATTTTTCAAACTGTTTCATGCTCCTCATATTTTTCAGACCTTTTCATGGTTCTATATTTGTCAGATCTTTTCATGCTCCTCGAATTTCTCGGACCTTTTCATGCTCCTCGTATTTTTCAGACCTTTTCATGCTCCTCGTTTTTTCAGACCTTTTCATGCTCTTCATATTTTTCAGACCTTTTCATGCTCTTCGTATTTTTCACACCTTTTCATGCTCCTCGTATTTTTCACACGTTTTCATGCTTCTTGTGTTGTTCACACCTTTTCATGCTCCGCGTATTTTTCAGACCTTTTCGTGCTCCTCATATTTTTCACACGATTTTGGGCTCTTCGTATTTTTCACACCTTTCGTGATCCTTGTATTTTTCACTCCTTTTCCTGGTCCACATATATTTCAGACATTTTCGTGTTCTTCATATTTTTCAAACCTTTTCATGCTCTTCATATTTTTCACACCTTTTCAGGCCCTTCATGTTTTCCAGAATTTTCATTCTCCTCATATTTTTCAGACATTTGCATGCTCCTCGTATTATTCACACCTTTTCATGTTCCTCGTATTTTTCAGAACTTTTCGTGCTCTTCACATATTTCAGACCTTTTTGTGCTCTTCATATTTTTCACACCTTTTCGTGCTGTTCATATTTTTCAGACATTTTCATGCTCTTCATATATTTCACACCTTTTCAGGCCTTTCAGGTTTTTCAGTCCTTTTCATGCTCCTCATATTTTTCAGACCATTTCATGCTCCTCGTATTTTTCACACCTTTTCATGCTCCTCGTAATTTTCAGACCTTTTCATGCTCCTCTTATTTCTCAGACCTTTTCATGCTTCTCATGTTTTTCACACCTATTCGTGCTCTTCATATATTTCAAACATTTTCGTGCTCTTCGTATTTTTCCCAACTTTTCATGCTCCTCGTATTTTTCACACCTTTTCTTCCTCCTCGTATTATTCACACCTCTTCATGCTCCTCGTATTTTTCACACCTTTACATGCTCCTCGTATTTTTCACACCTTTTCATGCCCTTAATATTTTTCACACCTTTTCAGGCTCTTCATATTTTTCAGACCTTTTCATGTTCCTTGTATTTTTCACACCTTTTCATGATCCTCTTAAATTTCAGACCTTTTCATGCTCCTCTATTTCTCAGACCTTTTCATGCTTCTCGTGTTTTTCACACCTTTTCGTGCTATTCATATTTTTCAGACGTTTTCATGCTCCTCCTATTTTTCACACCTTTTCATGCTCCTCGTATTTTTCAGACATTTTCATGCTCCTCGTATTTTTCAAACCTGTTCATGCTACTGGCATTTTCACACCTTTTCGTGGTCTTCATATTTTCACACCTTTTCGTGCTCTTCAAAATTTTCAGTCCTTTTCATGCTCTTCATATTTTTCACATCTTTTCAGGCTCTTCATATTTTTCAGACCTTTTCATGCTCCTCGTATTTTTCACACCTTTTTGTGCTCCTCATATTTTTCACACCTTTTCATGCTCCTCTTATTATTCACACCTTTTCATGCTCCTCGTATTTTTCACACCTTTTCATGCTCCTCAAATTTTTCACACCATTTAATGCTCCTCATATTTTTCACACCTTTTCATGCTCCTCTTATTATTCAGACATTTTCATGCTCCTCTTATTTTTCACACCTTTTCATGCTCCTCGTATTTTTCAGACCTTTTCATGCTGCTCGTATTTTTCAACCTTTTCGGGCTGTTCATATTTTTCAGATCTTTTCGTGTTCCCCATATTTTTCACACCTTATCAGGCTCTTCATATTTTCCAGACCTTTTCATGCTCCTCGCATTTTTCACAACTTTTCATGGTACTTGCATTTTTCACACCTTTTCGTGGTCTTCATATTTTTCACACCTTTTCGTGGTCTTCATATTTTTCACATCTTTTCAGGCTTTTCATATTTTCCAGACCTTTTCATGCTCCTCGTATTTCTCACACCTTTTCATGCTCCTCATATATTTCAGGCCTTTTCATGCTCCTCGAATTTTTCACACGTTTTCATGCTCCTCGTATTTTTCACACCTTTTCATGCTCCTCGGGTTTTTCACACCTTTTCAGGCGCCTCATATTTTTCACACCTTTTCATGCTCCTCGTATTTTTCATACTATTTCATGCTCCTCGTATATTCAGACCTTTTCATTCTCTTCATATTTTTCAGTCCTTTTCATGCTCTTCATATTTTTCACATCTTTTCAGGCTCTTCATATTTTCCAGACCTTTTCATGCTCCTCGTATTTCTCACACCTTTTCATGCTCCTCATATATTTCAGGCCTTTTCATGCTCCTCGAATTTTTCATACCTTTTCATGCTCCTCATATTTTTCACACCATTTCATGCTCCTCATATATTTCAGACCTTTTCATGCTTCTCTTATTTTTCACACATTTTCATACTCCTCGTATTTTTCACACCTTTTCATGCTCATCGTATTTTTCAGACCTTTTCATGCTGCTCGTATTTTTCAACCTTTTCGGGCTGTTCATATTTTCCAGATCTTTTCGTGCTCCCCATATTTTTCACACCTTATCAGGCTCTTCATATTTTCCAGACCTTTTCATGCTCCTCATATTTCTCACATCTTTTCATGCTCCTCATATATTTCAGGCCTTTTCATGCTCCTCGTATTTTTCACACGTTTTCATGCTCCTCGTTTTTTTCATACCTTTCATGCCCTCGTATTTTTCTACATCCTTTTTTCACTTCTCTCGTATTTTTCACACCTTTTCAATGCTCCTCGTATTTTTTGGCACCTTTTGATGCTCCTCGGTATTTCTCAGACCTTTTCATGCTCCTCCTATTTTTCACACCTTTTCATGCTCCTCGTATTTTTCACACCTTTTCATGCTCCTCGTATTGTTCACACCTCTTCATGCTCCTCGTATTTTTCACACCTTTACATGCTCCTCATATTTTTCACAGCTTTTCATGCCCTTAATATTTTTCACACCTTTTCAGGCTCTTCATATTTTTCAGACCTTTTCATGTTCCTCCTATTTTTCACACCTTTTCGTGCTCCTAGTAAATTTCAGACCTTTTCGTGCTCTTAACATTTTTCACACCTTTTCGTGCTTTTTATATTTTTCAGACCATTTCATGCTCCTCCTATTTTTCACACCTTTTCATGCTCCTCGTATTTTTCACGCCTTGTCTTGTTCCTCGTATTTTTCACACCTTTTCATGCTCCTCGTATTTTTCACACCCTTTCATGCTCCTCGTATTTTTCACACCTCTTCATACTCCTCGTATTTTTCACACCTCTTCATGCTCCTCGTGTTTTTCACACCTTTACATGATCCTCGTATTTTTCACACCTTTTCATGCCCTTAATATTTTTCACACCTTTTTATGTTCTTCATATTTTTCACACATTTTCAGGCTCCTCATATATTTCAGACCTTTTCATGCTCCTCGTATTTTTCACACCTTTTCGTGCTCCTCGTAAATTTCAGACCTTTTCCTGCTCTTCACATTTTAACACCTTTTCGTGCTCTTCATATTTGTCAGTCCTTTTCATGCTGTTCATATTTTTCACACATTTTCAGGCTCTTCATATTTTTCAGAACTTTTCATGCTCCTCATATTTTTCACACCTGTTCTAGCTACTTGCATTTTCACACCTTTTCGTGGTCTTCATATTTTTCACACCTTTTCGTGCTCTTCATAATTTTCAGTCCTTTCTATGCTCTTCATATTTTTCACATCTTTTCAGGCTCTTCATATTTTTCAGACCTTTTCATGCTCCTCGTATTTTTCACTCCTTTTCGTGCTCTTCATATTTTTCAGACGTTTTCATGCTCTGCATATTTTTCACACCTTTTCATGCTCCTCATATATTTCAGGCCTTTTCATGCTCCTCGAATTTTTCATACATTTTCATGCTCCTCATATTTTTCACACCATTTCATGCTCCTCATATATTTCACACCTTTTCATGCTTCTCTTATTATTCACACATTTTCATGCTCCTCGTATTTTTCACACCTTTTCATGCTCATCGTATTTTTCAGACCTTTTCATGCTGCTCGTATTTTTCAACCTTTTCGGGCTGTTTCATATTTTCAGATCTTTTCGTGCTCCCCATATTTTTCACACCTTATCAGGCTCTTCATATTTTCCAGACCTTTTCATGCTCCTCATATTTCTCACATCTTTTCATGCTCCTCATATATTTCAGGCCTTTTCATGCTCCTCGTATTTTTCACACGTTTTCATGCTCCTCGTATTTTTCATACCTTTTCATGCTCCTCGTATTTTTCACTCCTTTTCATTCTCTTCGTATTTTTCACACCTTTTCATGCTCCTCGTATTTTTGGCACCTTTTGATGCTCCTCGTATTTCTCAGACCTTTTCATGCTCCTCCTATTTTTCACACCTTTTCATGCTCTTCGTATTTTTCACACCTTTTCATGCTCCTTGTATTGTTCACATCTCTTCATGCTCCTCGTATTTTTCACACCTTTACATGCTCCTCATATTTTTCACAGCTTTTCATGCCCTTAATATTTTTCACACCTTTTCAGGCTCTTCATATTTTTCAGACCGTTTCATGTTCCTCCTATTTTTCACACCTTTACCTGCTCCTCGTAAATTTCAGACCTTTTCCTGCTCTTCACATTTTTAACACCTTTTCGTGCTCTTCATATTTTTCAGTCCTTTTCATGCTCTTCATATTTTTCACACCTTTTCAGGATCTTCATATTTTTCAGAACTTTTCATGCTCCTCATATTTTTCAGACCGTTTTATGCTCCTCGTATTTTTCAGACCTTTTCATGCTGCTCGTATTTTTCAACCTTTTCGGGCTGTTCATATTTTTCAGATCTTTTCGTGCTCCCCATATTTTTCACAACTTATCAGGCTCTTCATATTTTCCAGAGCTTTTCATGCTCCTCGTATTTCTCACATCTTTTCATGCTCCTCATATATTTCAGGCCTTTTCATGCTCCTCGTATTTTTCACACGTTTTCATGCTCGTCGTATTTTTCATACCTTTTCATGCTCCTCGTATTTTTCACTCCTTTTCATTCTCCTCGTATTTTTCACACCTTTTCATGCTCCTCGTATTTTTGGCACCTTTTTATGTTCTTAATATTTTTCACACCTTTTTATGTTCTTCATATTTTTCACACATTTTCAGGCTCCTCATATTTTTCAGACCTTTTCATGCTCCTCGTATTTTTCACACCTTTTTGTGCTCCTCATATTCACACATTTTTCATGCTCCTCGTATTTTTGGCACCTTTTCATGCTCTTAATATTTTTCACACCTTTTTATGTTCTTCATATTTTTCACACATTTTCAGGCTCCTCATATTTTTCAGACCTTTTCATGCTCCTCGTATTTTTCACACCTTTTTGTGCTCCTCATATTTTTCACACCTTTTCATGCTCCTCTTATTATTCACACATTTTCATGCTCCTCGGGTTTTTCACACCCTTTCATGCTCCTCATATTTTTCACACCATTTCATGCTCCTCATATTTTTCATAGCTTTTCATGCTCCTCTTATTATTCAGACATTTTCATGCTCCTCGTATGTTTCACACCTTTTCATGCTCCTCGTATTTTTCAGACCTATTCATTCTGCTCGTATTTTTCAACCTTTTCGGGCTGTTCATATTTATCAGATCTTTTCGTGCTCCTCATATTTTTCACACCTTATCAGGCTCTTCATATTTTCCAGACCTTTTCATGCTCCTCGTATTTCTCACATCTTTTCATGCTCCTCATATATTTCAGGCCTTTTCATGCTCCTCGTATTTTTCACACGTTTTCATGCTCCTCGTTTTTTCACACCTTTTCATGCTCCTCGGGTTTTTCACACCTTTTCATGCTCCTCGTATTTTTCAGTCTATTTCATGCTACTCGTATTTTTCAGACCTTTTCATTCTCTTCATATTTTTCAGGCCTTTTCATGCTCTTCATATTTTTCAGACATTTTTATGCTCCTCGTATTTTTCATACCTTTTCATGCTCCTCATATTTTTCACACCATTTCATGCTCCTCATATTTTTCACACCTTTTCATGCTCCTCTTATTATTCACACATATTCATGCTCCTTCTATTTTTCACACCTTTTCATGCTCCTCGTATTTTTCACGCCTTGTCTTGTTCCTCGTATTTTTCACACCTTTTCATGCTCCTCGTATTTTTCACACCTTTTCATGCTCCTCATATATTTCAGGTCTTTTCATGCTCCTCGTATTTTTCACACGTTTTCATGCTCCTCGTATTTTTCAGACCTTTTCATGCTCCTCGTATTTTTCACTCCTTTTCATTCTCCTCGTATTTTTCAACCTTTTCATGCTCCTCGTATTTTTGGCACCTTTTGATGCTCCTCGTATTTCTCAGACCTTTTCATGCTCCTCCTATTTTTCACACCTTTTCATGCTCCTCGTATTTTTCACGCCTTGTCTTGTTCCTCGTATTTTTCACACCTTTTCATGCTCCTCGTATTTTTCACACCTTTTCATGCTCCTCGTATTTTTCACACCTCTTCATGCTCCTCGTATTTTTCACACCTTTTCATGCCCTTAATATTTTTCACACCTTTTCATGTTCTTCATATTTTTCACACATTTTCAGGCTCCTCATATATTTCAGACCTTTTCATGCATCTCGTATTTTTCACACCTTTTCCTGCTCCTCGTAAATTTCAGACCTTTCCCTGCTCTTCACATTTTTAACACCTTTTCGTGCTCTTCATATTTTTCAGTCCTTTTCATGCTCTTCATATTTTTCACACATTTTCAGGCTCTTCATATTTTTCAGAACTTTTCATGCTCCTCATATTTTTCAAACCGTTTCATGCTCCTCGTATTTTTCACACCTGTTCATGTTACTTGCATTTTTCACACCTTTTCATGGTCTTCATATTTTTCACACCTTTTCATGCTCCTCGTATTTTTCAGACCTTTTCATGCTGCTCGTATTTTTCAACCTTTTCGGGCTGTTCATATTTTTCAGATCTTTTCGTGTTCCCCATATTTTTCACACCTTATCAGGCTCTTCATATTTTCCAGACCTTTTCATGCTCCTCGTATTTCTCACACCTTTTCATGCTCCTCATATATTTCAGGCCTTTTCATGCTCCTCGTATTTTTCACACGTTTTCATGCTCGTCGTATTTTTCATACCTTTTCATGCTCCTCGTATTTTTCACTCCTTTTCATGCTCCTCGTATTTTTCACACCTTTTCATGCTCCTCGTATTTTTGGCACCTTTTGATGCTCCTCGTATTTCTCAGACCTTTTCATGCTCCTCCTATTTTTCACACCTTTTCATGCTCCTCGTATATTTCACACCTTTTCATGCTCCTCGTATTGTTCACACCTCTTCATGCTCCTCGTATTTTTCACACCTTTACATGCTCCTCATATTTTTCACAGCTTTTCATGCCCTTAATATTTTTCACACCTTTTCAGGCTCTTCATATTTTTCAGACCTTTTCATGTTCCTCCTATTTTTCACACCTTTTCGTGCTCCTAGTAAATTTCAGACCTTTTCGTGCTCTTCACATTTTTCACACCTTTTCGTGCTCTTCATATTTTTCAGACGTTTTCATGCTCCTCCTATTTTTCACACCTTTTCATGCTCCTCGTATTTTTCACGCCTTGTCTTGTTCCTCGTATTTTTCACCCCTTTTCATGCTCCTCGTATATTTCACACCTTTTATGCTCCTCATATTTTTCACACCTCTTCATGCTCCTCGTATTATTCACACCTCTTCATGCTCCTCGTATTTTTCACACCTTTACATGATTCTCGTATTTTTCACACCTTTTCATGCCCTTAATATTTTTCACACCTTTTTATGTTCTTCATATTTTTCACACATTTTCAGGCTCCTCATATATTTCAGACCTTTTCATGCTCCTCGTATTTTTCAGACCTTTTCATGCTCCTCGTATTTTTCAAACCTGTTCATGCTACTTGCATTTTCACACCTTTTCGTGGTCTTCATATTTTCACACCTTTTCGTGCTCTTCATAATTTTCAGTCCTTTTCATGCTCTTCATATTTTTCACATCTTTTCAGGCTCTTCATATTTTTCAGACCTTTTCATGCTCCTCGTATTTTTCACACATTTTTGTGCTCCTCATATTTTTCACACCTTCTCATGCTCCTCTTATTATTCACACATTTTCATGCTCCTCGTATGTGTCAGACCTTTTCATGCTCCTCATATTTTTCACACCATTTCATGCTCCTCATATTTTTCACACCTTTTCATGATCCTCTTATTATTCAGACATTTTCATGCTCCTCGTATTTTTCACTCCATTTCATGCTCCTCGTATTTTTCAGACCTCTTCATTCTGCTCGTATTTTTCAAGCTTTTCGGGCTGTTCATATTTATCAGATCTTTTCGTGCTCCTCATATTTTTCACAACTTATCAGGCTCTTCATATTTTCCAGACCTTTTCATGCTCCTCGTATTTCTCACACCTTTTCATGCTCCTCATATATTTCAGGCCTTTTCATGCTCCTCGTATTTTTCACATGTTTTCATGCTCCTCGTATTTTTCACACCTTTTCATGATCCTCGGGTTTTTCACACCTTTTCAGGCGCCTCGTATTTTTCACACCTTTTCATGCTCCTCGTATTTTTCAGACTATTTCATGCTACTCGTATTTTTCAGACCTTTTCATTCTCTTCATATTTTTCAGGGCTTTTCATGCTCTTCATATTTTTTAAGACATTTTCATGCTCCTCGTATTTTTCACACCATTTCATGCTCCTCATATTTTTCACACCTTTTCATGCTCCTCTTATTATTCACACATTTTCATGCTCCTCGTATTTTTCACACCTTTTCATGCTCCTCGTATTTTTCACACCTTGTCTTGTTCCTCGTATTTTTCACACCTTTTCATGCTCCTCGTATTTTTCACACCTTTTCATGCTCCTCGTATTGTTCACACCTCTTCATGCTCCTCGTATTTTTCACACCTTTACATGCTCCTCATATATTTCACACCTTTTCATGCCCTTAATATTTTTCACACCTTTTCATGTTCTTCACATTTTTCACACATTTTCAGGCTCCTCATATATTTCAGACCTTTTCATGTATCTCGTATTTTTCACACCTTTTCGTGCTCCTCGTAAATTTCAGACCTTTTCCTGCTCTTCACATTTTTAACACCTTTTCGTGCTCTTCATATTTTTCAGTCCTTTTCATGCTCTTCATATTTTTCACACCTTTTCAGGCTCTTCATATTTTTCAGAACTTTTCATGCTCATCATATTTTTCAGACCGTTTCATGCTCCTCGTATTTTTCACACCTGTTCATGCTACTTGCATTTTTCACACCTTTTTGTGGTCTTCATATTTTTCACACCTTTTCGTGCTCTTCATAAATTTCAGTCCTTTTCATGCTCTTCATATTTTTCACATCTTTTCAGGCTCTTCATATTTTTCAGACCTTTTCATGCTGCTCCTATTTTTCAACCTTTTCGTGCTGTTCGTATTTATCAGATCTTTTCGTGCTCCTCATATTTTTCACACCTTATCAGGCTCTTCATATTTTCCAGACCTTTTCATGCTCCTCGTATTTCTCACATCTTTTCATGCTCCTCATATATTTCAGGCCTTTTCATGCTCCTCGTATTTTTCACACGTTTTCATGCTCCTCGTATTTTTCACACCTTTTCATGCTCCTCGGGTTTTTCACACCTTTTCAGGCGTCTCGTATTTTTCACACCTTTTCAGGCTCCTCGTATTTTTCAGACTATTTCATGCTCCTCGTATTTTTCAGACCTTTTCATGCTCCTCATATTTTTCACACCATTTCATGCTCCTCATATATTTCACACCTTTTCATGCTCCTCTTGTTATTCACACATTTTCATGCTCCTCGTATTTTTCACACCTTTTCATGCTCCTCGTATTTTTCAGACCTTTTCATGCTGCTCGTATTTTTCAACCTTTTCGGGCTGTTCATATTTTTCAGATCTTTTCGTGTTCCCCATATTTTTCACACCTTATCAGGCTCTTCATATTTTCCAGACCTTTTCATGCTCCTCGCATTTCTCACATCTTTTCATGCTCCTCATATATTTCAGGCCTTTACATGCTCCTCGTATTTTTCACAGGTTTTCATGCTCCTCGTATTTTTCATACCTTTTCATGCTCCTCGTATTTTTCACTCCTTTTCATTCTCCTCGTATTTTTCACACCTTTTCATGCTCGGGTATTTTTGGCACCTTTTTTGATGCTCCTTCGTATTCTCAGACCTTTTTCGATTGCTCCTCCTATTTTTCACACCTTTTCATGCTCCTCGTATTTTTCACCCCTTTTCATGCTCCTCATATTTTTCACACCTCTTCATGCTCCTCGTATTTTTCACACCTTTACATGATCCTCGTATTTTTCACACCTTTTCATGCCCTTAATATTTTTCACACCTTTTTATGTTCTTCATATTTTTCACACATTTTCAGGCTCCTCATATATTTCAGACCTTTTCATGCTCCTCGTATTTTTCAGACCTTTTCATGCTCCTCGTATTTTTCAAACCTGTTCATGCTACTTGCATTTTCACACCTTTTCGTGGTCTTCATATTTTCACACCTTTTCGTGCTCTTCATAATTTTCAGTCCTTTTCATGCTCTTCATATTTTTCACATCTTTTCAGGCTCTTCATATTTTTCAGACCTTTTCATGCTCCTCGTATTTTTCACACCTTTTTGTGCTCCTCATATTTTTCACACCTTTTCAGGCTCCTCTTATTATTCAAACATTTTCATGCTCCTCGTATTTTTCACACCTTTTCATGCTCCTCGTATTTTTCAGACCTATTCATGCTGCTCGTATTTTTCAACCTTTTCGGGCTGTTCATATTTATCAGAACCTTTCGTGCTCCTCATATTTTTCACACCTTATCAGGCTCTTCATATTTTCCAGACCTTTTTATGCTCCTCGTATTTCTCACACCTTTTCATGCTCCTCATATATTTCAGGCCTTTTCATGCTCCTCGTATTTTTCACACGTTTTCATGCTCCTCGGATTTTTCACACCTTTTCATGCTCCTCGGGTTTTTCACACGTTTTCATGCTCCTCGTATTTTTCACACCTTTTCATGCTCCTCGTATTTTTCAGACTATTTCATGCTCCTCGTATTTTTCAGACCTTTTCATTCTCTTCATATTTTTCAGGGCTTTTCATGCTCTTCATATTTTTCAGACATTTTCATGCTCCTCGTATTTTTCATACCTTTTCATGCTCCTCATATTTTTCACACCATTTCATGCTCCTCATATTTTCCACACCTTTTCATGCTCCTCTTATTATTCACACATTTTCATGCTCCTTCTATTTTTCACACCTTTTCATACTCCTCGTATTTTTCACGCCTTGTCTTGTTCCTCGTATTTTTCACACCTTTTCATGCTCCTCGTATTTTTCACACCTTTTCATGCTCCTCATATTTTTCACACCTCTTCATGCTCCTCGTATTTTTCACACCTTTTCATGCCCTTAATATTTTTCACACCTTTTCATGTTCTTCATATTTTTCACACATTTTCAGGCTCCTCATATATTTCAGACCTTTTCATGCATCTCGTATTTTTCACACCTTTTCGTGCTCCTCGTAAATTTCAGACGTTTTCCTGCTCTTCACATTTTTAACACCTTTTCGTGCTCTTCATATTTTTCACACCTTTTCAGGCTCTTCATATTTTTCAGAACTTTTCATGCTCATCATATTTTTCAGACCGTTTCATGCTCCTCGTATTTCTCACACCTGTTCATGCTACTTGCATTTTTCACACCTTTTCGTGGTCTTCATATTTTTCACACCTTTTCGTGCTCTTCATAAATTTCAGTCCTTTCCATGCTCTTCATATTTTTCACATCTTTTCAGGCTCTTCATATTTTTCAGACCTTTTCATGCTGCTGGTATTTTTCAACCTTTTCGTGCTGTTCATATTTATCAGATCTTTTCGTGCTCCTCATATTTTTCACACCTTATCAGGCTCTTCATATTTTCCAGACCTTTTCATGCTCCTCGTATTTTTCACACGTTTTCATGCTCCTCGTATTTTTCACACGTTTTCATGTTCCTCGGGTTTTTCACACCTTTTCAGGCGCCTCGTATTTTTCACACCTTTTCAGGCTCCTCGTATTTTTCAGACTATTTCATGCTCCCCGTATTTTTCAGACCTTTTCATGCTCCTCATATTTTTCACACCATTTCATGCTCCTCATATATTTCACACCTTTTCATGCTCCTCTTATTATTCACACATTTTCATGCTCCTCGTATTTTTCACACCTTTTCATGCTCCTCGTATTTTTCAGACCTTTTCATGCTGCTCGTATTTTTCAACCTTTTCGGGCTGTTCATATTTTTCAGATCTTTTCGTGCTCCCCATATTTTTCACACCTTATCAGGCTCTTCATATTTTCCAGACCTTTTCATGCTCCTCGTATTTCTCACATCTTTTCATGCTCCTCATATATTTCAGGCCTTTACATGCTCCTCGTATTTTTCACACGTTTTCATGCTCCTCGTATTTTTCATACCTTTTCATGCTCCTCGTATTTTTCACTCCTTTTCCTTCTCCTCGTATTTTTCACACCTTTTCATGCTCCTCGTATTTTTGGCACCTTTTGATGCTCCTCGTATTTCTCAGACCTTTTCATGCTCCTCCTATTTTTCACACCTTTTCATGCTCTCGTAATTTTTCACACCTTTTCATGCTCGCTTGTATTGTTTCAACATCTCTTCATTGTCCTCGTATTTTTCACACTTACATGCTCCTCATATTTTTCACATGCTTTTGATGCCCTTTAATATTTTTTCACACCTTTTCAGGCTCTTTCATAATTTTTCAGACCTTTTTCATGTTCCTCCTATTTTCACACCTTTCTTTGCTCCTAGTAAATTTCAGACCTTTTTCTGGCTCTTTCCACATTTTTCACACCTTTTTCGTGCTCTTCATATTTTTCAGACCTTTTCCATGCTCCTCCTATTTTTTTCACACCTTTTCATTAGCTCCTCGTATTTTCACACCTTTTCTCATTCCTCCTCGTATTTTCACCCCTTTTTATGCTTCCTCATATTTTTCACACCTCTTCCATGTCACTTTCGTATTTTTCACACCTTTACATGATTCCTTCGTATTTTTCACACCTTTTCATGCCCTTAATATTTTTCACACCTTTTTATGTTCTTCATATTTTTCACACATTTTCAGGCTCCTCATATATTTTAGACCTTTTCATGCTCCTCGTATTTTTCAGACCTTTTCATGCTCCTCGTATTTTTCAAACCTGTTCATGCTACTTGCATTTTCACACCTTTTCGTGGTCTTCATATTTTCACACCTTTTCGTGCTCTTCATAATTTTTCAGTTTCCTTTTCATGCTCTTCATATTTTTCACATCTTTTCAGGCTCTTCTATTTTTCAGACCTTTTCATGCTCCTCGTATTTTTCACACCTTTTCATGCTCCTCGTATTTTTCACACCTCTTCATGCTCCTCGTATTTTTCACACCTCTTCATGCTCCTCGTGTTTTTCACACCTTTACATGATCCTCGTATTTTTCACACCTTTTCATGCCCTTTATATTTTTCACACCTTTTTATGTTCTTCATATTTTTCACACATTTTCAGGCTCCTCATATATTTCAGACCTTTTCATGCTCCTCGTATTTTTCACACCTTTTCGTGCTCCTCGTAAATTTCAGACCTTTTCCTGCTCTTCACATTTTTAACACCTTTTCGTGCTCTTCATATTTTTCAGTCCTTTTCATGCTGTTCATATTTTTCACACATTTTCAGGCTCTTCATATTTTTCAGAACTTTTCATGCTCCTCATATTTTTCACACCTGTTCATGCTACTTGCATTTTCACACCTTTTCGTGGTCTTCATATTTTTCACACCTTTTCGTGCTCTTCATAATTTTCAGTCCTTTTTATGCTCTTCATATTTTTCACATCTTTTCAGGCTCTTCATATTTTTCAGACCTTTTCATGCTCCTCGTATTTTTCACACCTCTTCATGCTCCTCATATTTTTCACACCTTTACATGCTTCTCATATTTTTCACACCTTTTCATGCCCTTAATATTTTTCACACCTTTTCATGTTCTTCATATTTTTCACACATTTTCAGGCTCCTCATATATTTCAGACCTTTTCATGCATCTCGTATTTTTCACACCTTTTCGTGCTCCTCGTAAATTTCAGACCTTTTCCTGCTCTTCACATTTTTAACACCTTTTCGTGCTCTTCATATTTTTCAGTCCTTTTCATGCTCTTCATATTTTTCACACCTTTTCAGGCTCTTCATATTTTTCAGAACTTTTCATGCTCCTCATATTTTTCAGACCGTTTCATGCTCCTCGTATTTTTCACACCTGTTCATGGTACTTGCATTTTTCACACCTTTTCGTGGTCTTCATATTTTTCACACCTTTTCGTGGTCTTCATATTTTTCACATCTTTTCAGGCTTTTCATATTTTCCAGACCTTTTCATGCTCCTCGTATTTCTCACACCTTTTCATGCTCCTCATATATTTCAGGCCTTTTCATGCTCCTCGAATTTTTCACACGTTTTCATGCTCCTCGTATTTTTCACACCTTTTCATGCTCCTCGGGTTTTTCACACCTTTTCAGGCGCCTCATATTTTTCACACCTTTTCATGCTCCTCGTATTTTTCATACTATTTCATGCTCCTCGTATATTCAGACCTTTTCATTCTCTTCATATTTTTCAGTCCTTTTCATGCTCTTCATATTTTTCACATCTTTTCAGGCTCTTCATATTTTCCAGACCTTTTCATGCTCCTCGTATTTCTCACACCTTTTCATGCTCCTCATATATTTCAGGCCTTTTCATGCTCCTCGAATTTTTCATACCTTTTCATGCTCCTCATATTTTTCACACCATTTCATGCTCCTCATATATTTCAGACCTTTTCATGCTTCTCTTATTTTTCACACATTTTCATACTCCTCGTATTTTTCACACCTTTTCATGCTCATCGTATTTTTCAGACCTTTTCATGCTGCTCGTATTTTTCAACCTTTTCGGGCTGTTCATATTTTCCAGATCTTTTCGTGCTCCCCATATTTTTCACACCTTATCAGGCTCTTCATATTTTCCAGACCTTTTCATGCTCCTCATATTTCTCACATCTTTTCATGCTCCTCATATATTTCAGGCCTTTTCATGCTCCTCGTATTTTTCACACGTTTTCATGCTCCTCGTATTTTTCATACCTTTTCATGCTCCTCGTATTTTTCACTCCTTTTCATTCTCTTCGTATTTTTCACACCTTTTCATGCTCCTCGTATTTTTGGCACCTTTTGATGCTCCTCGTATTTCTCAGACCTTTTCATGCTCCTCCTATTTTTCACACCTTTTCATGCTCTTCGTATTTTTCACACCTTTTCATGCTCCTTGTATTGTTCACATCTCTTCATGCTCCTCGTATTTTTCACACCTTTACATGCTCCTCATATTTTTCACAGCTTTTCATGCCCTTAATATTTTTCACACCTTTTCAGGCTCTTCATATTTTTCAGACCGTTTCATGTTCCTCCTATTTTTCACACCTTTACCTGCTCCTCGTAAATTTCAGACCTCTTCCTGCTCTTCACATTTTTAACACCTTTTCGTGCTCTTCATATTTTTCAGTCCTTTTCATGCTCTTCATATTTTTCACACCTTTTCAGGCTCTGCATATTTTTCAGAACTTTTCATGCTCCTCATATTTTTCAAACCGTTTCATGCTCCTCGTATTTTTCACACCTGTTCATGTTACTTGCATTTTCACACCTTTTCATGGTCTTCATATTTTTCACACCTTTTCATGCTCCTCGTATTTTTCAGACCTTTTCATGCTGCTCGTATTTTTCAACCTTTTCGGGCTGTTCATATTTTTCAGATCTTTTCGTGTTCCCCATATTTTTCACACCTATCAGGCTCTTCATATTTTCCAGACCTTTTCATGCTCCTCGTATTTCTCACACCTTTTCATGCTCCTCATATATTTCAGGCCTTTTCATGCTCCTCGTATTTTTCACACGTTTTCATGCTCGTCGTATTTTTCATACCTTTTCATGCCCCTCGTATTTTTCACTCCTTTTCATGCTCCTCGTATTTTTCACACCTTTTCATGCTCCTCGTATTTTTGGCACCTTTTGATGCTCCTCGTATTTCTCAGACCTTTTCATGCTCCTCCTATTTTTCACACCTTTTCATGCTCTTCGTATTTTTCACACCTTTTCATGCTCCTTGTATTTTTCACATCTCTTCATGCTCCTCGTATTTTTCACACCTTTACATGCTCCTCATATTTTTCACAGCTTTTCATGCCCTTAATATTTTTCACACCTTTTCAGGCTCTTCATATTTTTCAGACCGTTTCATGTTCCTCCTATTTTTCACACCTTTACCTGCTCCTCGTAAATTTCAGACCTTTTCCTGCTCTTCACATTTTTAACACCTTTTCGTGCTCTTCATATTTTTCAGTCCTTTTCATGCTCTTCATATTTTTCACACCTTTTCAGGCTCTGCATATTTTTCAGAACTTTTCATGCTCCTCATATTTTTCAAACCGTTTCATGCTCCTCGTATTTTTCACACCTGTTCATGTTACTTGCATTTTTCACACCTTTTCATGGTCTTCATATTTTTCACACCTTTTCATGCTCCTCGTATTTTTCAGACCTTTTCATGCTGCTCGTATTTTTCAACCTTTTCGGGCTGTTCATATTTTTCAGATCTTTTCGTGTTCCCCATATTTTTCACACCTTATCAGGCTCTTCATATTTTCCAGACCTTTTCATGCTCCTCGTATTTCTCACACCTTTTCATGCTCCTCGTATTTTTCACACGTTTTCATGCTCGTCGTATTTTTCATACCTTTTCATGCTCCTCGTATTTTTCACTCCTTTTCATGCTCCTCGTATTTTTCACACCTTTTCATGCTCCTCGTATTTTTGGCACCTTTTGATGCTCCTCGTATTTCTCAGACCTTTTCATGCTCCTCCTATTTTTCACACCTTTTCATGCTCTTCGTATTTTTCACACCTTTTCATGCTCCTCGTATTGTTCACACCTCTTCATGCTCCTCGTATTTTTCACACCTTTACATGCTCCTCATATTTTTCACAGCTTTTCATGCCCTTAATATTTTTCACACCTTTTCAGGCTCTTCATATTTTTCAGACCTTTTCATGTTCCTCCTATTTTTCACACCTTTTCGTGCTCCTAGTAAATTTCAGACCTTTTCGTGCTCTTCACATTTTTCACACCTTTTCGTGCTCTTCATATTTTTCAGACGTTTTCATGCCCCTCCTATTTTTCACACCTTTTCATGCTCCTCGTATTTTTCACGCCTTGTCTTGTTCCTCGTATTTTTCACCCCTTTTCATGCTCCTCGTATATTTCACACCTTTTATGCTCCTCATATTTTTCACACCTCTTCATGCTCCTCGTATTATTCACACCTCTTCATGCTCCTCATATTTTTCACACCTTTACATGATTCTCGTATTTTTCACACCTTTTCATGCCCTTAATATTTTTCACACCTTTTTATGTTCTTCATATTTTTCACACATTTTCAGGCTCCTCATATATTTCAGACCTTTTCATGCTCCTCGTATTTTTCAGACCTGTTCATGCTACTTGCATTTTCACACCTTTTCGTGGTCTTCATATTTTCACACCTTTTCGTGTTCTTCATAATTTTCAGTCCTTTTCATGCTCTTCATATTTTTCACATCTTTTCAGGCTCTTCATATTTTTCAGACCTTTTCATGCTCCTCGTATTTTTCACACATTTTTGTGCTCCTCATATTTTTCACACCTTTTCATGCTCCTCTTATTATTCACACATTTTCATGCTCCTCGTATGTGTCAGACCTTTTCATGCTCCTCATATTTTTCACACCATTTCATGCTCCTCATATTTTTCACACCTTTTCATGATCCTCTTATTATTCAGACATTTTCATGCTCCTCGTATTTTTCACACCTTTTCATGCTCCTCGTATTTTTCAGACCTCTTCATTCTGCTCGTATTTTTCAACCTTTTTGGGCTGTTCATATTTATCAGATCTTTTCGTGCTCCTCATATTTTTCACACCTTATCAGGCTCTTCATATTTTCCAGACCTTTTCATGCTCCTCGTATTTCTCACACCTTTTCATGCTCCTCATATATTTCAGGCCTTTTCATGCTCCTCGTATTTTTCACACGTTTTCATGCTCCTCGTATTTTTCACACCTTTTCATGCTCCTCGGGTTTTTCACACCTTTTCAGGCGCCTCGTATTTTTCACACCTTTTCATGCTCCTCGTATTTTTCAGACTATTTCATGCTCCTCGTATTTTTCAGACCTTTTCATTCTCTTCATATTTTTCAGGGCTTTTTCATGCTCTTCATATTTTTCAGACATTTTCATGCTCCTCGTATTTTTCATACCTTTTCATGCTCCTCATATTTTTTCACAGACCATTTCATGCTCCTCATATTTTCACACCTTCCTGCTCCTCTTATTATTCACACATTTTTCATGCTTCTCATGTTTTTCACACCTATTCGTGCTCTTCATATATTTCAAACATTTTCGTGCTCTTCGTATTTTTCCCAACTTTTCATGCTCCTCGTATTTTTCACACCTTTTCTTCCTCCTCGTATTATTCACACCTCTTCATGCTCCTCGTATTTTTCACACCTTTACATGCTCCTCGTATTTTTCACACCTTTTCATGCCCTTAATATTTTTCACACCTTTTCAGGCTCTTCATATTTTTCAGACCTTTTCATGTTCCTTGTATTTTTCACACCTTTTCATGATCCTCTTAAATTTCAGACCTTTTCATGCTCCTCTATTTCTCAGACCTTTTCATGCTTCTCGTGTTTTTCACACCTTTTCGTGCTATTCATATTTTTCAGACGTTTTCATGCTCCTCCTATTTTTCACACCTTTTCATGCTCCTCGTATTTTTCAGACATTTTCATGCTCCTCGTATTTTTCAAACCTGTTCATGCTACTGGCATTTTCACACCTTTTCGTGGTCTTCATATTTTCACACCTTTTCGTGCTCTTCAAAATTTTCAGTCCTTTTCATGCTCTTCATATTTTTCACATCTTTTCAGGCTCTTCATATTTTTCAGACCTTTTCATGCTCCTCGGATTTTTCACACCTTTTTGTGCTCCTCATATTTTTCACACCTTTTCATGCTCCTCTTATTATTCACACCTTTTCATGCTCCTCGTATTTTTCACACCTTTTCATGCTCCTCAAATTTTTCACACCATTTAATGCTCCTCATATTTTTCACACCTTTTCATGCTCCTCTTATTATTCAGACATTTTCATGCTCCTCTTATTTTTCACACCTTTTCATGCTCCTCGTATTTTTCAGACCTTTTCATGCTGCTCGTATTTTTCAACCTTTTCGGGCTGTTCATATTTATCAGATCTTTTCGTGCTCCTCATATTTTTCACACCTTATCAGGCTCTTCATATTTTCCAGACCTTTTCATGCTCCTCGTATTTCTCACACCTTTTCATGCTCCTCATATATTACAGGCCTTTTCATGCTCCTCGTATTTTTCACACGTTTTCATGCTCCTCGTATTTTTCACACCTTTTCATGCTCCTCGGGTTTTTCACACCTTTTCAGGCGCCTCGTATTTTTCACACTTTTCATGCTCCTCGTATTTTTCAGACTATTTCATGCTACTCGTATTTTTCAGACCTTTTCATTCTCTTCATATTTTTCAGGCCTTTTCATGCTCTTCACATTTTTCAGACATTTTCATGCTCCTCGTATGTTTCATACCTTTTCATGCTCCTCATATTTTTCACACCATTTCATGCTCCTCATATTTTTCACACCTTTTCATGCTCCTCTTATTATTCACACATTTTCATGCTCCTCATATTTTTCACACCTTTTCATGCTCCTCGTATTTTTGACACCTCTTCATGCTCCTCGTATTTTTCACACCTTTACATGCTCCTCGTATTTTTCACACCTTTTCATGCCCTTAATATTTTTCACACCTTTTCATGTTCTTCATATTTTTCACACATTTTCAGGCTCCTCATATATTTCAGACCTTTTCATGCATCTCATATTTTTCACACCTTTTCGTGCTTCTCGTAAATTTCAGACCTTTTCCTGCTCTTCACATTTTTAACACCTTTTCGTGCTCTTCATATTTTTCAGTCCTTTTCATGCTCTTCATATTTTTCACACCTTTTCAGGATCTTCATATTTTTCAGAACTTTTCATGCTCCTCATATTTTTCAGACCGTTTTATGCTCCTCGTATTTTTCAGACCTTTTCATGCTGCTCGTATTTTTCAACCTTTTCGGGCTGTTCATATTTTTCAGATCTTTTCGTGCTCCCCATATTTTTCACAACTTATCAGGCTCTTCATATTTTCCAGACCTTTTCATGCTCCTCGTATTTCTCACATCTTTTCATGCTCCTCATATATTTCAGGCCTTTTCATGCTCCTCGTATTTTTCACACGTTTTCATGCTCGTCGTATTTTTCATACCTTTTCATGCTCCTCGTATTTTTCACTCCTTTTCATTCTCCTCGTATTTTTCACACCTTTTCATGCTCCTCGTATTTTTGGCACCTTTTGATGCTCCTCGTATTTCTCAGACCTTTTCATGCTCCTCCTATTTTTCACACCTTTTCATGCTCCTCGTATTTTTCACACCTTTTCATGCTCCTCGTATTGTTCACACCTCTTCATGCTCCTCGTATTTTTCACACCTTTACATGCTCCTCATATATTTCACAGCTTTTCATGCCCTTAATATTTTTCACACCTTTTCAGGCTCTTCATATTTTTCAGACCTTTTCATGTTCCTCCTATTTTTCACACCTTTTCTTGCTCCTAGTAAATTTCAGACCTTTTCGTGCTCTTCACATTTTTCACACCTTTTCGTGCTCTTCATATTTTTCAGACCTTTTCATGCTCCTCCTATTTTTCACACCTTTTCATGCTCCTTGTATTTTTCACGCCTTGTCTTGTTCCTCGTATTTTTCACACCTTTTCATGCTCCTCGATATTTCACTACTTTTCCTGCTCCCTCGTATTTTTCCACCTCTTCACTGCTCCTGTAATTTTTCAACCAACCTCTTCTGTCATCGTATTTCATGCTCCTCGTATTTTTGGCACCTTTTCATGCCCTTAATATTTTTCACACCTTTTTATGTTCTTCATATTTTTCACACATTTTCAGGCTCCTCATATTTTTCAGACCTTTTCATGCTCCTCGTATTTTTCACACCTTTTTGTGCTCCTCATATTTTTCACACCTTTTCATGCTCCTCTTATTTTTCACACATTTTCATGCTCCTCGGGTTTTTCACACCCTTTCATGCTCCTCATATTTTTCACACCATTTCATGCTCCTCATATTTTTCATAGCTTTTCATGCTCCTCTTATTATTCAGACATTTTCATGCTCCTCGTATTTTTCACACCTTTTCATGCTCCTCGTATTTTTCAGACCTATTCATTCTGCTCGTATTTTTCAACCTTTTCGGGCTGTTCATATTTATCAGATCTTTTCGTGCTCCTCATATTTTTCACACCTTATCAGGCTCTTCATATTTTCCAGACCTTTTCATGCTCCTCGTATTTCTCACATCTTTTCATGCTCCTCATATATTTCAGGCCTTTTCATGCTCCTCGTATTTTTCACACGTTTTCATGCTCCTCGTTTTTTCACACCTTTTCATGCTCCTCGGGTTTTTCACACCTTTTCATGCTCCTCGTATTTTTCAGTCTATTTCATGCTACTCGTATTTTTCAGACCTTTTCATTCTCTTCATATTTTTCAGGCCTTTTCATGCTCTTCATATTTTTCAGACATTTTTATGCTCCTCGTATTTTTCATACCTTTTCATGCTCCTCATATTTTTCACACCATTTCATGCTCCTCATATTTTTCACACCTTTTCATGCTCCTCTTATTATTCACACATATTCATGCTCCTTCTATTTTTCACACCTTTTCATGCTCCTCGTATTTTTCACGCCTTGTCTTGTTCCTCGTATTTTTCACACCTTTTCATGCTCCTCGTATTTTTCACACCTTTTCATGCTCCTCATATATTTCAGGTCTTTTCATGCTCCTCGTATTTTTCACACGTTTTCATGCTCCTCGTATTTTTCAGACCTTTTCATGCTCCTCGTATTTTTCACTCCTTTTCATTCTCCTCGTATTTTTCAACCTTTTCATGCTCCTCGTATTTTTGGCACCTTTTGATGCTCCTCGTATTTCTCAGACCTTTTCATGCTCCTCCTATTTTTCTCCTTTTCATGCTCCTCGTATTTTTCACGCCTTGTCTTGTTCTCCCGTATTTTTTCACACTTTTCATGCTCCTCGTATTTTTCACACCTTTTCATGCTCCTTCGTATTTTTCACACCTTTTCATGCTCCTTGTATTTTTCACATCTCTTCATGCTCCTCGTATTTTTCACACCTTTACATGCTCCTCATATTTTTCACAGCTTTTCATGCCCTTAATATTTTTCACACCTTTTCAGGCTCTTCATATTTTTCAGACCGTTTCATGTTCCTCCTATTTTTCACACCTTTACCTGCTCCTCGTAAATTTCAGACCTTTTCCTGCTCTTCACATTTTTAACACCTTTTCGTGCTCTTCATATTTTTCAGTCCTTTTCATGCTCTTCATATTTTTCACACCTTTTCAGGCTCTGCATATTTTTCAGAACTTTTCATGCTCCTCATATTTTTCAAACCGTTTCATGCTCCTCGTATTTTTCACACCTGTTCATGTTACTTGCATTTTTCACACCTTTTCATGGTCTTCATATTTTTCACACCTTTTCATGCTCCTCGTATTTTTCAGACCTTTTCATGCTGCTCGTATTTTTCAACCTTTTCGGGCTGTTCATATTTTTCAGATCTTTTCGTGTTCCCCATATTTTTCACACCTTATCAGGCTCTTCATATTTTCCAGACCTTTTCATGCTCCTCGTATTTCTCACACCTTTTCATGCTCCTCGTATTTTTCACACGTTTTCATGCTCGTCGTATTTTTCATACCTTTTCATGCTTCTCGTATTTTTCACTCCTTTTCATGCTCCTCGTATTTTTCACACCTTTTCATGCTCCTCGTATTTTTGGCACCTTTTGATGCTCCTCGTATTTCTCAGACCTTTTCATGCTCCTCCTATTTTTCACACCTTTTCATGCTCTTCGTATTTTTCACACCTTTTCATGCTCCTTGTATTGTTCACACCTCTTCATGCTCCTCGTATTTTTCACACCTTTACATGCTCCTCATATTTTTCACAGCTTTTCATGCCCTTAATATTTTTCACACCTTTTCAGGCTCTTCATATTTTTCAGACCTTTTCATGTTCCTCCTATTTTTCACACCTTTTCTTGCTCCTAGTAAATTTCAGACCTTTTCGTGCTCTTCACATTTTTCACACCTTTTCGTGCTCTTCATATTTTTCAGACGTTTTCATGCCCCTCCTATTTTTCACACCTTTTCATGCTCCTCGTATTTTTCACGCCTTGTCTTGTTCCTCGTATTTTTCACCCCTTTTCATGCTCCTCGTATATTTCACACCTTTTATGCTCCTCATATTTTTCACACCTCTTCATGCTCCTCGTATTATTCACACCTCTTCATGCTCCTCATATTTTTCACACCTTTACATGATTCTCGTATTTTTCACACCTTTTCATGCCCTTAATATTTTTCACACCTTTTTATGTTCTTCATATTTTTCACACATTTTCAGGCTCCTCATATATTTCAGACCTTTTCATGCTCCTCGTATTTTTCAGACCTGTTCATGCTACTTGCATTTTCACACCTTTTCGTGGTCTTCATATTTTCACACCTTTTCGTGTTCTTCATAATTTTCAGTCCTTTTCATGCTCTTCATATTTTTCACATCTTTTCAGGCTCTTCATATTTTTCAGACCTTTTCATGCTCCTCGTATTTTTCACACATTTTTGTGCTCCTCATATTTTTCACACCTTTTCATGCTCCTCTTATTATTCACACATTTTCATGCTCCTCGTATGTGTCAGACCTTTTCATGCTCCTCATATTTTTCACACCATTTCATGCTCCTCATATTTTTCACACCTTTTCATGATCCTCTTATTATTCAGACATTTTCATGCTCCTCGTATTTTTCACACCTTTTCATGCTCCTCGTATTTTTCAGACCTCTTCATTCTGCTCGTATTTTTCAACCTTTTTGGGCTGTTCATATTTATCAGATCTTTTCGTGCTCCTCATATTTTTCACACCTTATCAGGCTCTTCATATTTTCCAGACCTTTTCATGCTCCTCGTATTTCTCACACCTTTTCATGCTCCTCATATATTTCAGGCCTTTTCATGCTCCTCGTATTTTTCACACGTTTTCATGCTCCTCGTATTTTTCACACCTTTTCATGCTCCTCGGGTTTTTCACACCTTTTCAGGCGCCTCGTATTTTTCACACCTTTTCATGCTCCTCGTATTTTTCAGACTATTTCATGCTACTCGTATTTTTCAGACCTTTTCATTCTCTTCATATTTTTCAGGGCTTTTCATGCTCTTCATATTTTTCAGACATTTTCATGCTCCTCGTATTTTTCATACCTTTTCATGCTCCTCATATTTTTCACACCATTTCATGCTCCTCATATTTTCCACACCTTTTCATGCTCCTCTTATTATTCACACATTTTCATGCTCCTTCTATTTTTCACACCTTTTCATACTCCTCGTATTTTTCACGCCTTGTCTTGTTCCTCGTATTTTTCACACCTTTTCATGCTCCTCGTATTTTTCACACCTTTTCATGCTCCTCATATTTTTCACACCTCTTCATGCTCCTCGTATTTTTCACACCTTTTCATGCCCTTAATATTTTTCACACCTTTTCATGTTCTTCATATTTTTCACACATTTTCAGGCTCCTCATATATTTCAGACCTTTTCATGCATCTCGTATTTTTCACACCTTTTCGTGCTCCTCGTAAATTTCAGACGTTTTCCTGCTCTTCACATTTTTAACACCTTTTCGTGCTCTTCATATTTTTCACACCTTTTCAGGCTCTTCATATTTTTCAGAACTTTTCATGCTCATCATATTTTTCAGACCGTTTCATGCTCCTCGTATTTCTCACACCTGTTCATGCTACTTGCATTTTTCACACCTTTTCGTGGTCTTCATATTTTTCACACCTTTTCGTGCTCTTCATAAATTTCAGTCCTTTTCATGCTCTTCATATTTTTCACATCTTTTCAGGCTCTTCATATTTTTCAGACCTTTTCATGCTGCTGGTATTTTTCAACCTTTTCGTGCTGTTCATATTTATCAGATCTTTTCGTGCTCCTCATATTTTTCACACCTTATCAGGCTCTTCATATTTTCCAGACCTTTTCATGCTCCTCGTATTTTTCACACGTTTTCATGCTCCTCGTATTTTTCACACGTTTTCATGTTCCTCGGGTTTTTCACACCTTTTCAGGCGCCTCGTATTTTTCACACCTTTTCAGGCTTCTCGTATTTTTCAGACTATTTCATGCTCCTCGTATTTTTCAGACCTTTTCATGCTCCTCATATTTTGAAACCGTACAGGATGACTAGTGACTTCTTGTCACTTCCCTGGAAGTTCTCTTATATTCTCCAGGGCCCATAGACTATTGGGCTTGCTGCCCTAGCCCAATGGTACATGTATCCACTGCGCTTGTAGGTTGGATGCAGAAGGTGTCTTCCTCCTTTACATTTTATATGCACTTCATCAAGTCCTTCTAGTTTTTGTAATCGATATTTTTGTCAGTTTTCTTAACACATGTCAAGCAGAAATGGTCCATTTGAAACCATCTGGAATTTATTGATTAGGGAAATGAAGATTTTTAAACCTTACTTTATTGATGAGAAAATTGAAGTATTCTAGAAAGAGTATCAGGAAGATACGTTTTTTGAGTTATTGCATATGTGAAAATACTTTTATTTTGACCACACATTTCACTGTTTTGTTATATTTCATACTAGGATCAATGATAATCAGAACTTTGAAGAGATAAAGGACTTGCTACTTGTCACTTAGCACCAAATATTACTAATGAGATATCTTATGCCAGTCTTTTTCTTGCTACTGTGAAAGTAAAGTTATTATTGTTATTAAAAATTTCAAAATTTTATATTATTCTTTGTGAAACATTATGATATATTTATGTATCATACATGTGTATATATATGTATATATACATACTATACATATGTATATATACTATACATATGTATACACATAAACATATATGTTCATGAGAAATGCTGGACTGGAAGAAGCAGAAGCTGGAATCAAGATTGCCGGAAGAAATATCAATAACCTCAGATATGCAGATGACACCACCCTTATGGCAGAGAGTGAAGAGGAACTAAAAAGCCTCTTGATGAAAGTGAAAGAGGAGAGTGCAAAAGTTGACTTAAAGCTTAACATTCAGAAAACTAAGATCATGGCGTCTGGTGCCATCACCTCATGGGAAATAGATGGGGAGACAGTAGAAACAGTGTCAGACTTTATTTTTGGGGGCTCCAAAATCACTGCAAAAGGTGACTGCAGCCATGAAATTAAGAGATGCTTACTCCTTGGAAGGAAACTTATGACCAACCTAGATAGCATATTAAAAAGCAGAGACATTACTTTGCCAACAAATGTCTGTCTGGTCAAGCCTATGGTTTTTCCCGTGGTCATGTATGGATGTGAGAGTTAGACTGTGAAGAAAGCTGAGCACTGAAAACTTGATATCTTTGAACTGTGGCGTTGGAGAAGACTCTTGAGAGTCCCTTGGACCACAAGGAGATCCAACCAGTCCATCCTAAAGGAGATCAGTCCTGGGTGTTCATTGGAAGGACTGATGCTGAGGCTGAAACTCCAGTACTTTGGCCACCTCATGCGATTTATCACAAACAGTGGAATGGTTTAAAATAAAACTACCTATTCTTTGGCAGCAAAACCTGTCACCCCAAAATGTCTCTTGGGCACGCAGATTATTTTGAGCTGAAAACAACACCCAAAATACTCAGGAAGAAATTTTGACAGTCCTTCTAGCTGCCTAAAGAATGTAGCTAGAGCTGTTCTGGGAAGGGAGCTATCATCAAAGAAAACTATTGTATGAACTAGATGTGTAGACTGGGAGAAACCTAGCAAAATCTGTTTGTTAAAATTCTCATTGTCTCATATTGTCTCTGTATGGCAGAGCAAACATTTGTTTACCAAGCATCTGCTTTTCCATCTCCTTGTGAATTGTCTTCCACCCCTCTGAAGTACCAAACTGATACTCCCAACGTCCTCTTTTATCTTTAGCTGAAGAGGGCATTTAAGGTGAGGGCTTCAGCCATTTTGGTGAGTCACTCATTTTTCCTGAGTCTCTCCCATTGTAAGTTACTAATTTTTTTTTTCTCCTATTGATCTTTCTCACATCAATTTAATTCTTAGACCACTTTGAAGAATCAAGATAGGTAGAGGGAAATTTCTTCCTCCTCAACATGAACAAATTCAGGATATTTCACTTCTAAAATAAAGAATCCTTACCTAACAAAAGTTAAATCAATCTTCAGGTTATAATATGTATGGGATCAAACTCTGCCTGAAAACAATTTAAAAGCAATGTAAATTTATTTCCTACAAGCTTGTGGCACATGTTTATTAGCATTATTTTGTAGCTTTAGCTCCATCATTTGCGTTAGAGAATTATAAGAGTCTAAACCCTTCGGTCAGCCCTTTGACTTAGTTAAAGCCCTGAAAGCAATTTCCTCAGGTTAAGCAATCTGTGTGACAGATCTGAACTTAACCCTTTTCCCCCTTTAACACCTGTGCCTTGTCTTCTTCAGTACTTAAGTCACTTGAAAGAGTGATAAAGGAGGTCAGGTTATGCAATCTCAATTGCCAATTGCATATTAATGGACAAAATTCAAACTGAATATTAATACAAACAACATATTTTGTTTTGTGGTCTCTTAAATTTGGTAAAAAAAGAAACTTAAATAGCAATGAACAACTTTGCCTATTCACTTTATTTATGCATAAAGAAAAACTGAACTGGGCAAACGGTAAAGATGCACCTCATGGAGAATTTTACTACTAGTAGTAAAAAGAGCTCCTGGGTTGAATATTCTGTTTCTAAACAATCATAGTTAGAAATCAAAAAGAAAAAAGAAGTCATTTCTAAAATGCTTTCCTGGGATGTCTTTTTTTCTTTCTGTAGACGTCTGGTTTGATCGCTCATCTACTAGGTATTTGATTAACTTTTTCAGCTTGTTTTCAGTTGGCATGATCTTTTTAAAAAAAAGTGTTAGAGAATCAGAGCACATCCATAATCGAGAGGGATTTTGGTAGGGGGGTACGGAGGCTGGGAAAGGTACCCAGAAAACCAAGATTTCTCACCAACCTGCGCGCCAGAAGAGCATCTCCGGCCTCAGCAGGAAAACCCAGCAAGGGCGCCCGGCGGCGCCTCCTCCGTTGTCTCCCGCTTCCCCCGGTGACTAGAGAAGGGGTCACCAGACCCGCGCCAGGCTGCGATTGGACGCGCCGTCGTCAGGCGCCCTCCAGAAACACAAATGCTTCTGCAAGTGAAGGGCTTTCGGTTTTTTACGTCTCCCCCAGCTCCCCTCCGCTCTCCATGCAGGTCTCTCTGGCTTGCTTGGGCTCGTTCGCGCGGCGTGAGAGTTAGCGAAAACCTCGCTACCGCATCCGCCTAGCTCTAATTCCCGCCCCAGCCTCTCCACCTTTTCTGGAGCCCTCTGCTCTCGCCATGGGGCCAACTTGGGGCTCCTAAGAGTTGCCGCCTCTTAGCTGCGCGCTCCTGGGCCAAAGTCTCCGAAGGCGGGATATGGCTTAGGGCGCTAGAGGGGTCAGCACAGAGGTAACTGGAAAGGGAAAGAACGGCTATCTGGGAGAAACGAGGCCAAACGATGAGTTTCCATAAGGAGGACGGAGTGAGCAGCCTGTGCCAAAAGGCACTGCACATCGTCACGGAGCTGTGCTTTGCGGGCCAGGTGGAGTGGGAGAAATGCTCCAGCATCTTCCCCCCGGACGGGGGCAGCCAAGGCGGAAGTAACACAGGTAACTGGGGAGGGCTCCGCTTGCGACCTCGCAATCCTCGGGGGCTCGCGCTCTCGGCTCTAAGCTCCTGAGTCCTGCGCCTTCCGCGAGGCGCGGGGGCTTCTTTAGGAAGCCTAGCCTTCCTATCTTATCTCTCTCCTTTGGTTAGCTCCTGGCGACTTCCAGTGTGGACTGTTCGGGTTTTGTCTTTTTGCCTCCATCTGTCTGGCTTCTTCCACTTCTCTGGTCCGCTTCGCACCCGCCGCCGCCGTTTCTCGCTCCTGGGCTCCTGTAGCCTCTTTCTCTGAGCTCTCCCACGCCTCCCATCTCGCTCCCAGAGAGGAGAGGCGAGCGCGGGCCGCGGCGTCCAGACCGTTAGCCGAGCGCTGCCCGCGGGGGCCATTTGCCACCGGGACTCTGGCTGCCCTCGCTTTTGTCCCGCAGGTGGCGGGTCGCGGCTTGGGGAAGGGGCCAGGTCGAAGAATCCGTACTGAGATGCAAAGACAAAACCAAACAAAACAAACGCCTTGGAAATGGGGCTGCGTTGGTCCCCGAGAACAGAAAGGAGCCCGGTAGGGGTAACACGCAACCAGTGTCATGTTTGCATTTGACAGTGTGCAAAACCCTTTAATACATATGAAATTCTAGGGCTTCTTGACAACGTTGGGCCAACAGCGGGGGTGATCAACCCCATTTTTCGAGGCAACAAGTAAGGCTTAGAAGACAGATTTAAGTGGAAGAAGGAAAGGTTTATAAATCATTTCTACACAGGTGTTCATACAGCCCTTAATACAGGTATCCTCTCTGCCCCATCAACAAACTTGGGGGAAAAAAACGGGGTGGGATGGAGGAAGCACACAAATCTTTAGAAATCTGAAGGTGGAAAAAAGTCTCAGGTAACAGATTTTTTGCAAAAGAGATGTGGAGCATAGCAGAGCCACTCAGGGGTGATGCTTGGGGGGAAAGGATTTGTAACCACCTCCTCTGTGATTAGTTTGTGTGGCCTATTGTGCCATTGATGGGGTCTAGTTGGATTCCCGGAGTTGCGGGCCGAATAGTTTTAAGAGTGCCATGGGAGAGAGTCCACATAGTTTTGGGAGATGAACACAGGTTTGGGGATTTTCGTTATCATGCTGGAAGGTTGTCATTCCTTCTGTAGGGTTTGTTTCCTTTTACTAGCCTGTCATTTTAGTCTTCTGGCGGGTCCTCCTGGGTTGAGGGTAGTCAGGGCAACAGATGAGAGCTGGACCTTAGCTCAGCGTGGAGCAGTAACAGTGCAGAACCCCGTATGCTGGGAAGGAGACAAGGAAGACACACTTAGTGGGCTCCCCATCCACTACCACCAAAGACAAAGAAAGAAAGGATGGAGGTGGGGAACAAATGTGTTTTAACCTTTACAGTACCGTTATTTAAGTGGAATATTTGTACTTTTAAAAATTCTCTGATCATGGCAACAGGAACCAAGAGAGTCTTCTGTTTGCCCTTGGCACAGCCTGAGGAGATGTTGCTACTTGGGCCCTGGAAAGGAATGATATATGATTGCTGCTGTACATATGCTGGAAACATGGACATTTTGTGAATTTTAATAAACACGGCAGAGTCTTTTCCATTTGTTCAGCAGGTTTTCCATTCCTAGGAGTGTGTGAAATTCAACTACTAGTTGAAGGCACTGGCTGAATATTGCATATATGCTTGTCTTGTGTATAGTTGATCAGCATGAAGTAAACACTCAAAATAGTTTGAACTTAAAGTCTTCTGTGGTAATTGGATAAGTTGCTCTGAAATTGATGATACACATGCTAAAGATAAGACTCGGAGATGGAAGTGCAGTGAAAGAAATGAGAGTATTTAAAAGATCTGAACTTTGGCCACTTAATAGCTGATGCTGTGGATAAGACTACTGATTTCCACTCCACCCCCCAACCCCACCCCTTGTGATCATACAACAAATAATGGTTTTCTGGGCCTCCGATTGGCTGGTAATAAGGAAAATCTGAAGACTGGATGCCAAATACTAGCTTTTAAATCTTTACAATTATGGCCTTCAGGTGGGCTTCCCAGGTGGCTCAGTGGGTAGGGAAACTGTCTACAGTGCAAGAAATGCTGGAGATATGGGTTTGATTCCTGGGTCAGGAAGATCCCCTGGAGGAGGGCACAGCAACCCGCTCCAGTATTCTTGCCTAGAGAATCCCATGGACAGAGGAGCCTGGTGGGCTACAGTCCCTAGGTCTCAAAGAGTCGGACATAACTGAAGCAGCCCAGCTCAGCACAGCTTAAGGTAAAACACAGCATATGAATTGTAGAGAGAATTCTGAACTTGTTCTAAGCATTACAGGAAGTAATTGTAATCCTAATTCCTTTCGGATTTGTGCCGGGGAACAAAAATGGAGCAAAACAAGTTCTCAAACAATTTAATGGGTATTTTTCTGCCCTTAAGTGAAAATATGTACTATTCACATTGGGTATTCAATTTAATATATGAATATTTATTGAATGGTTACCACTAAAAAAGACATCTTACTAGGTTGTGTATGAGATATAAAGATGCAGAAGCTTGTTTTACACTTTCCATTTGTAAATTCATGTAACAATTAAAAGTAAAATAATCTGCAAATAAGCTCCAATTACTAATAGATATCTATGAAATGTATCAAAGATTAATTATCAAATCTTTAGCTATATTAATTAGCTACTCAGCCTCACCTTGTTCTTTATAGTAGATTTTCTTATGCACTTGTTCTAGTAGGTGATTCTCTACTCACTGTTTGTTTAATGAGAAACACATTATGGTAAGAAGACATGGACACTGAGTAGAAGGGTGGTTTTTTACTTTCAGCCCTGCTCAGATGGTGCCGGTTATTCTAAGGTTGCAACAAAAATTGCAAGCTTCCAGATTGTGCGTGTTTTTAGATTCCTTCATGCAGGGGTAGGGGGAGAGAAGTTCAGGTACAGGGCTCTCTTGGTCTCCTTGGGGGATTGAATTCAGGAGGCCCCACAGATACCAAGATTTATGATGCTCAAGTTCCTTACATAAAACGCTGTAGTATTTGCTACAGCACTTTCTCCCATATATTTTAAATAATCACTAGATTACTTATAATACCTAAATCATCAAGAGGTACTTCTAATACCTATTCATCTTCTTAATGAAGGGTATTCATACCTTCATCAAGGTATTAGAAGTACCTCTTGATGAAGGTGAAAGAGGAGAGTGAAAAGTCTGGCTTAAAATTCAACATTCAAAAAACTAAGATCATGACATCTGGTCCCATTGCCTCATGGCATGAAAAAATGAAATGAAAGTCACTCAGTCGTGTCTGACTGTTTGCAACCCCATGGACTCTACAGTCCATGGAATTCTCCAGGCCAGAATACTGGAGTGGGTAGCCTTTCCTTCTCCAGGGGATCTTCCCAATCCAGGGATTGAATCCAGGCCTCCTACATTGGAGGGGGATTCTTTATCAGCTGAGCCACCAGGGAAGCCCACTTCATGGCATATAGGTGGGGAAATAGTGAAAGACTTTATTTTCTTGGGCTCCAAAATCACTGCAGATGGTGACTGCAGACATGAAATTATAAGATGCTTGTTCCTTGGAAGAAAAGCTATGACAAACCTAGACAGAGTATTAAAACACAGAGACGTTACTCTGCTGACAAAGGTCCATATAATCAAAGCGATGGTTTTTCTAGTATGTGAAAGTCGCTCAGTCATGTCTAACTCTTTGCGACCCCATGGACTGTAGTCCATGAAATTTTCCAGGCCAGAATACTGAAGTGGGTAGCCTTTCCCTTCTTCAGGGGATCTTCTCAACCCAGGGATCGAACCCAGGTCTCCCACACTGTGGGTGGATTCTTTACCAGCTGAGCCACAAGGGAAGCACAAGAATTCTGGAGAGGGTAGCCTATCCCTTCTTCAGCAGACCTTCCCAACCCAGGGATCAAACTGGAACCACAAAGGAAACCCAATAATTCTGGAGTGGGTAGCCTATCCCTTCTTCAGCAGATCTTCTGAACCCAGGGATCGAACTGAGGTGTCCTGCATTGCAGGCAGATTCTTTACCAACTGAGCTATCAGGGAAGCCCTCACATATGGACATGAGAGTTGGACCATAAAGGCTGATTGCTGAAGAGTTGATGCTTTTAAACTGTGGTGTTTTAGTATACTGTATTGGTCTTTATCTTTCTGGCTTACTTCACTCTGTATAATGGGCTCCAGTTTCATCCATCTCATTAGAACTGATTCAAATGAATTTTTTTTAATGGCTGAGTAATATTCCATGGTGTATATGTATCACAGCTTCCTTATCCATTCGTCTGCTGAAGGGCATCTAGGTTGCTTCATGTCAATGTATGATAAAAACCACTACAATATTGTAAAGTAATTAGCCTCCAACTAATAAAAATAAATGGGAAAAAATAAATAAACTGTGGTGTTGGAGAGGACTCTTGAGCGTCCTTTGGACTGCAAGGAGAACAAATCAGTCTATCCTAAAGGGAATCAATCCTGAATATTCTTTGGAAGGATTGATGCTGAAGCTGAAGCTCCAATACTTTGGCCACCTAATGCAAAGAGTTGACTCATTGGAAAAGACCCTGATGCTGGGAAAGATAGAAGACAGGAGGAGAAGAGAACAACAGAGGATGAGATGGTTGGATAGCATCACCGACTCAATGGACCTGAGTTTGAGCAAGCTCCAGGAGATGGTAAAGGACAGGGAAGCCTGGTGTGTGCAGTCCACAGGGTCACAAAGAATGAGAAACGATTGAGTGACTGAACAAAAACTACCTAAATCAAGGTAAATGATATGTCAGTCATTCATTTGGTGCTCAGCCATGTCTGACTCTTTGCGATCCCATGGACTGTAGCCCTCCAGGCTCCTCTGTCTATAGGTTTTCTCAGGCAAGATTACTGAAGTGGGTTACCATTCCCTTCTCCAGAGGATCTTCCTGACCCAGGGATTGAACCTGGGTCTCCAGTGTTGCAGGCAGATTTTCTTCCATTTGAGTCACCAAGGAAGACCCATACAAAGGCAATGTAGATAGTTGCCTGTTTGACAATCCAAATTTTGGTTTCTTTAAACTTCCTGAATTTTTTTAGAATACTTTCAACCTGTGGCGGGTTGATTGCATGGATATGAAATGTGGATACAGAAGGCTGATTGTAAGCCTAAAGTTACTCTACCTTAAAGAAGTCATGAATCACATATAGAAATAAAATATTCTTCTACTGTTTTTTTTTAAAACACCAATAAAGAACAGCCTTCACCATTCTCTTTACCATTTACTGCTATAGCAGCAGCAGAAGTAGTGATAATGTTTTTGACTTGAGAATCAAGCAGTCAAGTTGACAGATTCTATATTTTAGCAAACTTTACAGTAACTTAACTGCAGATGGCAATACTGGTTAATTTACTCTTTTGACAAAGTTTTTTCAGAGACATTATTGATGTCAACATTACTAGTACACTAGAAAGTTCATCGTGTGCAGTTTTTTAGAAAATAAGATTTTTTTCAGTCTTTTTACCACTGATTCTCCCCCTCCAAAATAGACAGGTCACCCACTAAATTCATTAATGTAAAATAGAACTTAATACTCTAATACGTAGGGAAAATACAAAACAGTATATTGACCTATTGCCTTAAATGTAATTTATCATATATACTGTGACTGAATATACATAATAGTTTTCGAACTGGATTTGAGTTCATTTCTGTTCTTTAATTGCTGCTCCATATCCAAATGCTTGTGAGATTTTAGGAAATTTCATTACTTGAGAAGCAGACCTCATAAGTGCAGCTAATCAAAGCCCCTTAAGCTCATAGTCACATCACAACTGTGCAGACCTAACCATAATTTAAAAATTTTATACAAACATTTAATTCCTCAATATTTTAAATTTACATTTTACACTTCTAATTTAGTACTAAAATTCTAAAATAAAAATGTAAACAAATTCTTCTAAATTTATATATGTGTTTTTCATTTTCTTAAGATGTGGGAATAGTAGGTATTTATATGGCGAACACTTTCATTGAAGTTACTTGACTAATAAAAATAGCAATGGCTAAGTAAAAAAATTAAAATAACATGATTTCCTCTGAGAATAAGGCATTTTAAGTCTGTCATAATAGCTTAAGATGAGTAAAAGAGCTTTGTAGGTTTTCTCTACAGATAGAAAGCAAATGACTACCCAATTAATTTATTTTGTATCGCTAGTAGTAATGAGTTTTACACATTTTAATGATTGTATAAAGAATTACAGTTTAGAAACGTAGTAGGCATGTTAAGTTTCAAACAGTAACTGAACCACAGTGAATTCAGACCTGTAGGCACAGTTGAAGAAGGCTGCACCTGAGGGTTTTTTCCTTCCCGATGTTGATACTCCACTGAAGAATGGCCAGCTTCTACTATTTCTAGTTTCATAGTTACATGATCTTCAGTACATATTGTGCTTGCTCTCAGTTGCTTCGAGACAAATGGATGACTACCTTGGGTTCAAAGGCCAAGCAGGTATCAGCAAATATTCAGTACTCTTCACTGTGAGATATCAATATTTCAGCAGTATTGGCATGATTTATATTTTGCCTTAAACTTTTTTCCACTTTGAGACAAATTAAGATCTGTGTTTCCTCTCTATATGAGCTGTGAATTTCTGAAATCTGATTCTTTCAAGAGCAATTTAATATATTGAGTATATAGCTGTCCATTTCATCCAAATCAGATTTTCTTTCAAACTTAGTCATCATTGTAATCTTGTTTTATGGGGGAAAATTGTCATTATTGGGAATACATCTGCATTCATTTACAAATCATTTTTGTACAAAACAGTGTCAGAAAATGAACATTATCATAAATGTTTAATGGACTTTACAATGTCAATTTCAATAATCTATATTTTGAAAATATAATTATGTTTTTCCTGATCTACCTTTTATTCTGTTAATGACATTACTTCAGTAGGCTGTAAACACTTTGGGGACATTGGCTTGTTTATTGTTTTATCCTCAGTGCCTAGAAAAAACTGTGGCTTGTCAAGAGTTTCAATAAATATTTATTGGATACTGAGAGAATGAATAATTGAATTAATGAATTTATCATCAAGAAGCCTCAATATCCTTAACTGTATAACAGTGGGTGCTATTTAATCATCTCCCAATCCCTTCTGAAACTCAGTCAGTTCAGTTCAGTCACTCAGTTGTGTCCAACTCTTTGTGTCCCCATGGACTGCAGCATGCCGTCTTCTCTGTCCATCACCAAATCCTGGAGTTTGCTCAAACTCATGTCCATCCAGTTGGTGATGCCATCCAATTATCTCATCCTCTGTTGTCCCCTTCTCCCCTGCCTGCAAACTTTTCCAGCATCAGGGTCTTTTGCAATGAGTCAGTTCTTCGTATTAGGTGGCCAAAGTATTGGAGCTTCAGCTTCAGCATCAGTCCTTCCAATGAATATTCAGGACTGACTTCTTTTGGGTTAACTGGTTTGCTGTCTTTGCAGTCCAAGGGATTCTCAAGAGTCTGTCCCAACAGCACAGTTCAAAAGCATCAATTCTTTGATGCTCAGCTTTCTTAATGGTCCAACTCTTACATCCATACATGACTACTGGAAAAAATCAAACCATAGCTTTGATTATAGGGGCCTTCATCGGCAGAGTAATGTCTCTGCTTTTTAATACTCTGTCTAGGTTTGTCATAGTGTTTCTTCTAAGGAGCAAGTGTCTCTTAATTTCATGGCTGCAGTCACCATCTGCAGTGATTTTGGAGCCCTCCAAAATAAAGTTTCTCACCGTTTCCGTTGTTTCCCCATCTATTTGCCATGAAGTGATGGGACTGGATGCCATGATCTTAGTTTTTTAAATGTTGAGTTTTAAGCCAGCTTTTTCACTCTCCTCTTTCAGTTTCATCAAGAGGTTCTTTAGTTCCTCTTCACTTTCTGCCATAAGGGTGGTGTCATCAGCATATCTGAGGTTATTGATATTTCTCCCAGCAATCTTGATTCCAGCTTCTGCTTCATCCAGCCTGGCATTTCACATGATGTACTTTGTATATAAGTCATTTTTGAGCTTCAATTTTGAACTTCTGAAACTAAGTTGTATATATTTGTATCTTTGTGTCTATGGTGTCCAATACAGTATTCTATGTAGATAATATACCACTTATTTAGTTTTATGATAATAGCAAAAATTAGAGCACTTAGGCATTTAAAACCTAGAATATGATAAGCAACATACTCAAAAGTAACTGAACTTTGGATGTCCATTCACTTCCTGAGTGTATTCAAGTAGAACTATGACTCCATGGCTCAACTTATGTGTTACACAATAAATGTATTGAATTTATTAAAGTTCTAGAAAAGTGGGAATATCTGTTTAATATACCCATTCACAATAGTAAAAGGAAAACCTGTTCATTTGCTTATGTAAAAAGTAGCATGGGAAAAATAATCATATTATTATTCAAACTGTTGTTAGTCATTCCAGTAAGAACTAGAAATCATCATTTTGCAGTTGTGAAAACTAAGGCAGAAAAAGTTAGCAACTTCCCCTCAATCACAACTAATTAATGATGTGGCTAGGATAACAACACTGGGCTCTGTAGATCCTATCCTAGGCTCAACAAAAAGTAGGCATAAAAAGAGATCCTGGGGATCCTCTATGACCCACCTCCCAGAATATTGGAAATAAAAGCAAAACTAAACAAATGGGACCTAATTAAACTTAAAAGCTTTTGCACAACAAAGGAAACTGTAAGCAAGGTGAAAAGACAGCCCTCAGATTGGGAGAAAATAATAGCAAATGAAGCAACAGACAAAGGATTAATCTCAAAAATATACAAGCAACTCCTGCAGCTCAATTCCAGAAAAATAAATGACCCAATCAAAAAATGGGCCAAAGAACTAAACAGACATTTCTCCAAAGAAGACATACAGATGGCTAACAAACACATGAAAAGATGCTCAACATCACTCATTATCAAAGAAACGCAAATCAAAGCTACAATGAGGTACCATTACACGCCAGTCAGAATGGCTGCTATCCAAAAGTCTACAAGCAATAAATGCTGGAGAGGGTGTGGAGAAAAGGGGACCCTCTTACACGGTTGGTGGGAATGCAAATTAGTACAGCCACTATGGAGAACAGTGTGGAGATTTCTTTAAAAACTGGAAATAGAACTGCCATATGACCCAGCAATCCCACTCCTGGGCATACACACCGAGGAAACCAGATCTGAAAGAGCCACATGCACCCCAATGTTCATCACAGCACTGTTTATAATAGCCAGGACATGGAAGCAAGATAGATGTCCATCAGCAGACGAATGGATAAGGAAGCTGTGGTACATATACACCATGGAATATTACTCAGCCGTTAAAAAGAATTCATTTGAATCAGTTCTAATGAGATGGATGAAACTGGAGCCCATTATACAGAGTGAAATAAGCCAGAAAGATAAAAACCAATACAGTATACTAACGCATATATATGGAATTTAGAAAGATGGTAACGATAACCCTATATGCAAAACAGAAAAAGAGACACAGATGTACAGAGCAGACTTTTGGACTCTGTGGGAGAAGACGAGGGTGGGATGTTTCGAGAGAACAGCATTGACACATGTATATTATCAAGGGTGAAACAGATCACCAGCCCAGGTTGGATGCATGAGACAAGTACTCGGGACTGGTGCACTGGGAACACCCAGAGGAATTGGGTGGAGAGGGAGGTGGGAGGGGTATCGGGATGGGGAATACATGTAAATCCATGGCTGATTCATGTCAATGTATGGCAAAAACCACTGCAATATTCTAAAGTAATTAGCCTCCAACTAATAAAAATAAATGGAAAAAAAAAAAAGAGAGAGAGAGAGAGAGATCCTGGTGCCATCCATGGTGTTAAAGGACACTGGAACAACATCAATTTCCTCTGTTGTGTAATACCCAATACTGTTCAAGTTTAGAAACAGAATTCCTGAAGGGAACTTCTAAATAGAGCTATGTTCTTTTTCCTCACAATGTTAAATATCCTAGTGACCACTGAAGATGTAAGAGCTGACATTAACATAGCTTAGGTGGACTGTCAGAAAGTAAAAGTATATATATATATATATATGTATATATATGTATGTATATATGTAATAAATATATTAATTCTTTCCTGGAATTGTGCTGTGATGGCCTGAAAGCTAAAAGGTAAAATCATCTAGAGGGAGTGGTAAGGGAAAAAGGATATTACCTTTTTTCCATTCAGATGGGTCCCAAAGTGTTATAATCTACTGTTAAATATTTTGTTATTGAATAGAGAACATGATAGTTTTTAAAACCTTGTAAATCAGTTTGTCCATACTGCAAGATTATTTTAATTTAACAATGAGGACTGTTGTTTTCTCTTCAGTATCCATTGTTCCTTTAGTTGTGTTTAATTAGTCACACATTTATAGGTATAATGAACAAAACAATATTAAGTGATTTATTATCATTTTGAATATATTATAATATGAGTTGTTAATATATGTGAGAGATAATTTTAGCATTATGCTTTTTTTCAACAAATATTTATTGAGGTCTTAATGCGTGAGAACCACTGTGCCAAACATTAAAATGTACTGATACCATTAAATGTGCATAGTTTTTCAAGTTAACATAAAGGTAGAGTTAATATATAATAATAGATTATGAATTATTTACTCAATTATGAATATATGTAAAAATTTAAAAGTAAATTTGGCTAATTTAATGATATTTGATACCATGCTTGATACTGTCAGGCAGGCTTATTTCTCTTCCTTGATTTTTGTCTCCTCATATCAAAGATTTGGAATGACAGACTAATTACAGCTCAAGCAGGCAGGATTTCTCAGCCCCTGTCTCTTCATAGTAAGCATTCAAAACAAAGGTAAGGTTACAGCTCAGTTATAGCTCAAGCAGAAAGGTCTTTTATTAAACAGACAAGGGATAGTACACTCCTGAGATGTGGGGACAAGCCAACCCTGAAGTAGTGGCCACGATCCCTCTTGGCTTTCCCTTTTTATACTTCCTGTCTCCTCCTCTTGGTTCTACCCTGTACAAAATGCAAATGCGCCAATCAGGGAAGGGTGGGTATCTGGTCACATGCATAATAAGACTTTTGTATATTCATCTAGATGGGTGCAGACTGAGAGTTTTGATAGACAGTTGCTAGTTATATAACAACAGGCTCTATTGTGCATGTCTTTCCCATAATTCAGTCTGTTATAATCAGATGTATGTATGTCTAGAATATTTATGAATACCTAATGAACTGAACTGAACTGAATGGACTCCTAGTGGCCTAAGGTCACTTAAGGTAGTCCCTGTGGTTAGTTTGTATTCACTGTGTGCCTAGGGTACCTGTGCAGGAGTTGGAAAAGTTTCTGGGGTTATTTTTGTAGCATATCTGTGAGCTCTCCTGGGCCTGTCTGGAATGGGATTTAGAGATCAGCTTGCATCCTTTTCAGTTAGGCCACCTCTTGTTGCTCATGTCTAACTTCCTACCTAACAATACCATTTCATTGAATTTAGGATGCTGTTGATTACAAGGCACACCATTATTTTATATTATACCAGGAAAATCAAAAAAGAAGACCATAAAAATTAAATTATGACTTAGTTCTTTTTCATCACATCGAATTTTTAGTTTACACCTATGGAAAAATTTCTTTTAAAACAGACATAAATTTTAAAAATCATATATCATTCTTGTACAAGTATAAAAAGGGAAACAAAACAACAATAACAAAAAGGAAAACAAAAAAGACAAATAGATTAAAATAATTTAAAATGTAAAGTACTGAGTCTGATTCTTCTGAATTGTGATACTTTCATTTATCCACTCATTATTGGACTCTATTGCATCAAAAATACTGTCAAGAGTAGTAATGATCCATTTTTTTCCTTAAAGGAATTCATTGTTGTGCTAAGGCATGTCTCTTAGCGGTCCCATTGTAGTATGCCAGGCCCCTCTGCCTATGGGATTCTCCAGGCAAGAAAACTAGAGTGGGTTGCCATTCCCTTCTCCAGGGAATCTTCCTGACCCAGGGATTGAAGATGTGGCTCTTGTCTCCTGCATTGGCAGGCAGGTTTTTGTTTTTTTTTTTTTTTTACCACTGACACCACCTGGAAAGCCCCAGAGGAATTCGAAAGAGAGATAAATACTAGTGTTGCTGCGCTCTAAAGCTAGCTATACAGTTATGTTGATCCTGACAATGTTGCCAAACTCATTTGACCCAGCAAAAGTTTGGCTTATGAAGGTTATTTCTCTATTTTCTCAACACTTTCCTCCAAGCCATTTAGACTCATTCTTTGACTTCTGATGCTGATGCATTTGCTTTAGCATAAACACAGAGAAAACTATGACACACTTACTTAATGACTACTAGTACTTATAACAGGGCTTCCCTGGTGGCTCAGAGGTTAAAGCGTCTGCCTGCAATGTGGGAGACCTGGGTTCGATTCCTGGGTCAGGAAGATCCCCTGGAGGAGGAAATGGCAATCCACTCCAGTATTCTTGCCTGGAGAACCCCATGGATGGAGGAGCCTGGTGGGCTACAGTCCACAGGGTCACAAAGAGTCGGACACGACTAAGCGACTTCACTTCACTTGTAACAGGTCATTGATACTGATACATTCTGATTTCAAAAACTGAAATGTCTGAAAATATGCCTTTTGTAATCAATGAAATATGGTAATGATATAAAGTTTCTATCATTTACTGAAATTCAAGAGAAAGGCAAAAGTCAATAACAATTAAATGGAAATTTTAAGAGGCATTGTTGCAACAGTAGTAGGTTGGTTGATTATGTATTGGATTTATGGGTGAGGAAGAGACTGATAGTTGTTTCCTAATATTCATTTCCCCCTTCTATTTCACAGCATTAGAATCGTTTATTTTTAGTTTGGTATGTGGCAGCATTATTTTTTTAAAAAAACTTTAAAAAGAACAACTTTTTTTTTAGCATATCTTATAGGTTGGTACAATTGCATGCCTAAGTTATGATTGTCGGAATATTAGCAGCAGTGATGTGCACTACTTCTAGATTTTTCCCTTAAAGTGAAAGGACACACCATTACCTTCCTTTTTCACTTATTATTTTTCATCCAGCTGCCTGGAATATAAACATGTAAGCTTGCCATCTTGGACACTAAGGAGTAGGCAAAAACCTTTGAATAGAAAAGCAAAAACATGGAAGAAACCAGGATTCCAGACACCTTAAGCTGATGTGTTTACCCTGACTTGCTTATACTGGACCAATTAATTAAATGAGAGAGAAATAAACTTCTATTTTGTTTGTTACTATTAATTTGGTCCCTTGTTGTAGAAATCAGAATTATGTGGCATTATAATAATACCATATTGTTGTTGTTGCTTAGTCACTAAGTCTTGTCCAACTCTTTGCAACCCCATGAACAGCAGCACACCAGACTTGCCTGTCCTTCAGTATATACCTGACTTTGCTCAAACTCATGTCCATTGAGTCAGTGATGCCATCTAACCATCTCATGCTCTGTTACTGCCTTCTCATCTTGCCCTCAATCTTTCCCAGAATCAGGGTCTTTTCCAGTGAGTCAGTTCTTAACATCAGGTGGCCAAAGTATTGGAGCTCTGTGGGAGAAGGTGAGGGTGGGATATTTCAAAAGAACAGCATGTATATTATCTATGGTGAAACAGATCACCAGCCCAGGTGGGACGCATGAGACAAGTGCTCGGGCCTGGTGCACTGGAAAGACCCAGAGGAATCGGGTGGAGAGGGAGGTGGGAGGGGGGATCGGGATGGGGAATACGTGTAACTCTATGGCTGATTCGTATCAATGTATGACAAAACCCACTGCAACGTTGTGAAGTAATTAGCCTCCAACAAATAAAAAAAGAAATAAAAAAAAAGAAAAGAATAAAATTAAAAAAAGTATTGGAGCTTCAGCTTCAGCATCAGTCCTTCCAATGACTATTTAGGACTGATTTCCTTTAGGATTGACTGGGCTGCTCTCCTTGCAATCCAAGGGACTCTCAAGAGTCTTCTCCAGCACGGTTCGAAAGCATCAATTCTTCGGCGCTCAGCCTTATTTGTGGTCCAACTGTCACATCCATACATGACTACTGGAAAAACCATAGCTTTCTAAATTCCATATATATGTGTTAGTATGCTGTAATGTTATTTATCTTTCTGGCTTACTTCACTCTGTATAATGGGCTCCAGTTTCATCCATCTCATTAGAACAGAGAGGGAGGTGGGAGGGGGGATCGGGATGGGGAATACGTGTAACTCTATGGCTGATTCATATCAATGTATGACAAAACCCACTGAAATGTTGTGAAGTAATTAGCCTCCAACTAAAAAAAAAAAAAAAAAAAAAAAAAAAAAACCATAGCTTTTACTATATGGACAATGAGGACAACCAAAGAAACAAAAGATTTGCAATTTACAAGAAATTATCATTTCTGATTAATTGAGAAGTTACCTATTTGTACATTTTGAGAAATTAAAGAACTAGAATTTTTAAATTTAAAAAAGTAGTAATTGGAATTGAGAGAATAGCAATTGGTTTACAATTTTCTGCATCATTGTAGCCATCTGCATGGATAATATGTACTTAGTCCTAACAGTATTTACAATTTCTAGTAATTAAGACCAAGCAGATGTTAGAAATTAGCAAAATTCTGGTTTATTAAAAGCTTATGAGGACTTAGCATGTTTTTGCTAATTATGTTTTCTGATGAGAGTGGTTTTTTTTTTTTTTCCCCAGAACTCTCTGACTTTATTCTGAGATATTAAGGCATGATAAAAGAGTAAGATCTTTCTTTATAGCTACATATGAGTCAGAGATGAAGAGCCAGCCAGACGGACAGATGAATAAGTAGACACACAGTGGTAGAAGCAATAGTTATGCCTATGTATGTAATAAAATCAGGGTTTGTGCAATATTAAACCTGATTATCTTTGAGCCTAATTTAATTTTTGAAATTTCATTAACTTTAATTCTTACCAAGATATAATTGGATGAATGGTATATAATGGATTATTTTTAATTATCCAGAGACATTGAAATTTTGAGCTAGAGAGATCCTACTCATCAAGTTTATTCATTATACAATGGGTAACTTCAAAGTCTGTGTGGAGAAGGAAAACCATTCATATGCGTCTCCCTCCAGTGCTCTCCTCTCCACCTTACTTCATTTCTTTCATGATCATGGCCAAACACTTGTCATTATGTTAAAAGGACTATGTTAGAATTATAAATCCAAATATTCCAAACCCCAACCAAAAGTTCCTATGCTTTCTTCTTTTGCATTTAGAAACTCCATTCAATTTTCTACCTCTGGCTGAATTCCCTGTCAATAAATATTGCATCATGCTTATGATATATCATTTAATCATTGCAATCACTTTCTCCTTTGAGGTTTATTACATTCTTCTGGGAAGATAGAAGGTGCTCATTCATGGATAAATTCGTCTGCTTCTCTATTCCTACACCAAAGAACCTGAATATTTAGAAGATTTTATTTTATTTTATTTTATTTTTATTTTTTTTTATTAGAAGATTTTAAAACCAGGCAGGCTAGTATCACTCTTAGTCTTCAGGTGCAAAAGAACCCTCAATTCTGACCAGATGTCCTATGTTTTCCTATTCAATTTTCTCCTATTCTCTAAAGTTCATATATCAAAATTTTCCCAAGGTATTTAAATATTCCAAATTATTTTCCAATATCCCAAAATAACTGGCAGTTGACTCTAACTCCTATTTGGAGAGAAAATTATAAACAAGAATTATCTTGAATTCCTGCCTATACCTATAAAATTTGATTCCAGAATCTATCCTTTTTTTCTTGAAAAGGAAAAAATGATTGAGTTCTTTCATCTTTGCTTCAGATTTCATCCATTTTGTGACTTTATTGTTAATTATTCACTCTGCTTGATTTTCTTTCTCCCTTATCTAGTAATACTTTCCCATAAATTATAAACCATGCTGAAATATTGCACATTTTAATTAAAAACATCAATTCCATGAGTGATTCTTTCCTCCTTTCCTAAATACAATATCTTGAAAGAACTATCTATACTCACAGAATTCGCATCTTCATTCCATTCATTAAACTACATTCATCTGGTTTACACAGTCTCTGCTGCACTAGTCTCATTGAATTCACTGCAGACTTACTTGTTTAAGTTAATGTTTACTTATCTACCTTAGTTTTGATTGCATTTATTTTAACTTCTTATGCTACTTATCACTTTATATTCTCCAAACTTTTATGAAAGCACCTTGACCTCATTTTTTTCATAAGTCTTCTACTCTTTCTCAGTCTTATATGCAGGCTCTTTGTTCTTTAAATTTCTCTTTCTTTCTTTAATTATTGATGTCTTCAGGATTCTGTTGAGGAGCTTTTACCTTCTTTGTCACGGATTCAGATTCTTCTGTTTAAAGAAGTCCTTCAATTTTATCTTCAGTTGCAGTCATATATGACCAACGGCTTACTCAAAATTTCTACTTGCATGTTGAATATTATTATTAATATATAGTCTAAACCCAACATAGCTGAAGTCATGATCTTCCTTACTTCATCATCCTGTTTGTCTCCCAGTGAATCACATTCTTGTTCTTCAATCTTCACACTCCTCACTAGCCCCTTGCCTTGCCAAATACCTCTAAAATGTGCTCTTTTCCTCATTCTAGCCGCCCTTGTTCAGAACCACTATCATCTCTCGTGTGGATGACTGCTATAATCTGTAACTATTTTTTCTCTTCTCATCTGGCCTCCACTTTTATTTTCTCCCCAGCCAGAGTGTTATTTATGAAATGCACATTTAATCATTTCATACTTTGACATAAAAATGCTTCTGGGATTGCATATTGCAATTTGAACTAAGTCCAAACTCATAACATCCTTTATGTCACAGTTAAATGTTGAAAAACAATCATTAAAAAAAAATTTTAAGCATTTTGATGACTTTACAAATTCTCACAAATCCTCCCTTAATCTTTTTTAAACTATTAATCTTTTGATAGTCAGAGTCTTTATCTTGTTTAACAAATTTTGTTGAAAAAAATGTGATAAAGACCTAAGAATTAAACTCTTGGTTTTGTTTTTTAAATACTCTTATTTGTCATAATTGCAATAATAAGCAATGTAAAAATATATAATGCAATAAGCTTATTTTTATAATTTTAGCTTTATTTTTCTCAAAGAAATTCTAATTAATGAAACTCCTTTCACTTTTTGTTGTTGTGGGAAAAGTCCTTTCCCCTCGTTTTGCATTTTTGGATGGAAGAAGCTACAAGATAAGATAATCAAGGAATCTTAGCTTACCCTATCCCTAAGACATGACTTACCTGTTTCCCTCTTCATTGATGGATATTCTCTACTCCTTCATGTAGTAAATTTTATAGGGTCAAGTACTCATGGAGAATACTTGTGGTTGTCCAGCCAGGCTTCTGACTGTATCTAAAAGTCTAATTAATTCAAGGTGATATATTAGCAAGTCCACTTTCTAACAGACCTAAGAAGAGTTGATGCTTTTGAACTGTGGTGTTGGAGAAGACTCTTGAGAGTCCCTTGGACTGCAAGGAGATCAGTCCTGGGTGTTCATTGATGTTGAAGCTGAAACTCCAATAATTTGGCCACTTCATGCAAAGAGCTGACTCATTTGAAAAGACCCTGATTCTGGGAAAGGTTGAGGGCAGGAGGAGAAGGGGACGACAGAATGAGATGGTTGGATGACATCACCGACTCAATGGACATGAGTTTGGGTAAACTCTGGGAGTTGGTGATGGACAAGGAGGCCTGGCGTGCTGAGCTTCATGGGGTCACAAAGAATCGGACACGACTGAGGGACTGAACTAACTAACCAAGCTTATGCTAACTTTTATTATAATTGCTACCTGGTTGAACAGTTTCTCTGAGCACAACTGGGTAGGAAAATAGAATGTTATTTATTAGCTTCTTGAAAAAATAATTTTTACTTAGAAATTTTGGTCTCTAATATAAACAAATTCACTCCTTTTAGTACCAAATAGCATTGGAAGATGTTTCTCTTCTTACTAATCTGTGAATCACCATTCAATCCATACTCATTCCATACCCATGCCTCCTTTCCTCTAGGTACTCTTGTTTAAAGAAAAAAAAATTGATAATAGTAACAACCCATTGTTACCCTTACTATGTTGTTATTACTCATAGTTGTTGGAAAATATGATGTTAAATAATTTACATACATTTCCTTATATAAAACTCAAACATTCCTATGAAACAAAAAGATAAATTCCTCAATTTTACTAAGATTCTTGATCTGGGTTCAAAATGGTTTCACAGTATAATTATACTATTTTCCTAGTATAAGAATTTCTGCATATTTCTTTCATATCACTCAACTCTTAGTTATCCAGCTGTCTTGAGGTACATAGGCATATCTTTTCAGATAATTCCCAAAATATGTTTTCAGTAGCTCCATAAATATTTTTTGACTGTGTGATATATACTAAACATTAAAAAAGGTAAATAAAGGGAGTGAGTTTATTTTTAGGCTGGGAACACATGGAGAAGCAAAATAAACACATATCCACAATCCCTTATCCACAGTTATGAAACTTCCAAACCTCTAAAAACTGAAAATTATTTTGTAAATTGTCTAATTTGGCACCAACATCTTACCTAAATTGACATTAAGTTGCTTATGGTCTTCAGTGATCCCATTCAGTGTGCCTAATTCATATATTTCATTACATATCTATTAATGTGTTTGGTTACTAGATGTTATCCCTGATAATGTTTACCATAATACCTTCCTAACATCCAAAAGAAAATAATTTTTGAAACCATTGTGTCCCAAGCATTTAGGATAAAAATTATAGGCCAAAAATTATTAATGTTACAGTACTAGTGCTGTGGTGGTGGGTGTGCTTTAAAAGCCATTAGGAACAGAGGAGACAGAAAGAGCTTCAGGGAAAGATATTACTGGATCTGGTTACTGAAGCATGAATACAAATTTGCCAGGCAGACAGATAGGAGAAAACAATGGAGCCACTTGAAACAGACTGAACAGAAATCGTGAGAGAGTAATATGTGGCCTGGAGGAGGAGACTAGGCAAGAGAGTGGCAGGCAATGAAGTTGGATCAATAGCCAGGGGTCAAATCACAGGATACTGTGGAATGCTATGCAAAGTTTAAATTTGACCCAGATTGGCTAAGGTGACCTGGGAGGATGTTAGGCTAAAAGAGGTAGGAACACAGTTTATCTAAGTTGCATAATAATATAATATATAAATTAATAAAATAACTTTATTCCTGCTATCCTGGTATTACTGATAGTATAGGCTGTCACTTTCAAAAGTGATTTGGTTTGGATGAAGTATTATATGACCAAGAATAGTGAGAAGAGAGGTGTGATATTGTGCATATATATTTAGTCTTTGTCTACAGTTTCTGGCTCACAGCTCCCAAAAACCTTAGTATTTCTTTAGTAACGAGAGCTATAAAGGTGTCTTGTTAGGTTAATGACATAACTTCTCGATTCAAGCTAAGGTTGGGTACTGTTTTCCAGAAGATAAACCACGTGATTAGAGGACTGGAACTTTAGTTCAACCCTGCTGAACTTCTGGGAGGGGAGAAGGGCTGGAGGTTGAATCAGTTGGAGGTTGAACTAATGGCCAATTTTTTTACTCAGCCATGCTAGTATCAAGAAGCCTATATAAAAACCCCAAAGGATGGGGTTTGAGAGCTTCTGTGTTAAACATGCAGAAATTTGAAAACAGTGTGCTCTGAGAGGGCATGGGAGCTTTCTCAATACTTTGCCCGATGAACTCTTCAATCTGGCTATTCCTGAGTTATATCTTCTTTTAATAAACTGGTAAATAAACAAGTTTCCTGAGTTCTATAGGCTTGTCTGGCAAATTAATCCAGTTTTCATTCCAATCTCAAAGAAAGGCAATTCCAAAGAATGCTCAAACTATCACACAGTTGCACTCATCTCACACTCTAGTAAAGTAATGCTCAAAATTCTCCAAGCCAGGCTTCAGCAATATGTGAACTGTGAACTTCCAGATGTTCAAGCTGGTTTTAGAAAAGGCAGAGGAACCAGAGATCAAATTGCCAACATCTGCTGGATCATCAAAAAAGCATCCAGATGTTTCCAGAAAAAACATCTATTTCTACTTTATTGACTATGTCAAAGCCTTTGACTGTGTGGATCACATTAAACTGTGGAAAATTCTGAAAGAGATGGGAAAACCAGACCACCTGACCTGCCTCTTGAGAAACCTGTATGCAGGTCAGGAAGCAACAGTTAGAACTGGACATGGAACAACAGACTGGTTCCAGATAGGAAAAGGAGTATGTCAAGGCTGTATATTGTCACCCTGCTTATTTAACTTATATGCAGAGTACATCATGAGAAACGCTGGGCTTGAAGAAGCACAAGCTGGAATCAAGATTGCTGGGAGGAATATCAATAACTTCAGATCTGCAGATGACACCACCCTTATGGCAGAAAGTGAAGAAAACTAAATAGCCTCTTGATGAAAGTGAAAGAGAAGAGTGAAAAACTTGGCTTAAAGCTCAACATTCAGAAAACTAAGATCATGGTATCTGGTCCCATCACTCCAGGGGAAATAGACGGGGAGTCAGTGGAAACAGTGTCAGACTTTATTTTTGGGGGCTCCAAAATCACTGCAGATGGTGATTGCAGCCATGAAATTAAAAGACACTAACTCCTTGGAAGGAAAGTGATGACCAACCTAGATAGCATATCAAACAGCAGAGACATTACTTTGCCAACAAAGGTCCATCTAGTCAAGGCTATGGTTTTTCCAGTGGTCATGTATGGATGTCAGAGTTGGACTGTAAAGAAAGCTGAGCACTGAAAAATTGATGCTCTTGAACTGTGGTGTTGGAGAAGACTCTTGAGAGTCCCTTGGACTGCAAGGAGATCCAACTAGTCCATCCTAAAGGAGATCAGTCCTGGGTGTTCATTGGAAGGACTGATGCTGAAGCTGAAACTCCAATACTTTGGCCACCTCATGCGAAGAGTTGACTCATTGGAAAAGACTCTGATGCTGGGAGGGATTGGGAGCAGGAGGAGAAGGGGACAACAGAGGATGAGATGGCTAGATGGCACCACCGACTCAAAGGACATGAGTTTGAGCAAACTCTGGGAGTTGGTGATGGACAGGGAGGCCTGATGTGCTGCGATTCATGAGGTCGCAAAGAGTCAGACACGACTGAGTGACTGAACTGAACTGAACTGAAGGAGTAGGTGGTGGGAATCTCCTCCAATCTTTTGCCAGTTGGTCAGAATCCCACAGGTGACAACCTGTGTTTGCTACTGGCATCAGAAGGGAGAGGGACAGTGTTTTGGGACTGAGCCCTTAACCTGTGGAATTTGATGTCACCTCCAGATAGGCAAACATCAGAATTGAATTGAATTTTAAGAACATCCAGTTGGTATCCACAGAATTGTTAGTAGTTTGTGAATCACCCCTCCTCCCACACACAGATTGAAATTTGGTAAAAGAACCTAAAAATAGGGGATATTTTCAGTTATAGACTGAAAACTGTTTCTGTCATTTTTCCCACCCCTCATTGTCCTGCAGTCTCCTTATATCTTGGCTTTGGCTCCAACTGAGCAGAACTTAGCCACTGAAGAAGTTAATTGGGTTAAAATATCCAGAAAAAATATGGGGAGGAGCCAAGATGGTGGAGGAGTAGGACGGGGAGACCACTTTCTCTCCTACAAATTCATCAAAAGACTAACTGAACGCAGAGCAAACTTCACAAAACAACTTCTGATCGCTAGCTGAGGTCATCAGGTGCCCAGAAAAGCAGCCCATTGTCTTCGAAAGGAGGTAGGACAAAATATAAAAAATAAAAAGTGAGACAAAAGAGCTAAGGATGGAGATCCGTCCCGGGAAGGGAGTCTTTAGAGGACGTTTCCAGACACCGGGAAACCCTCGCACTGGTGGGCCTGGGGGAAGTGTTTGAATCTCGGAGGGCAACCTGACTGGGAGGGAAACAATAAATAAAACCCACAGATTACGAGCCTAAAAGCAACTCCCAGCAGAAAAGTACCCCAGACACCCGCATCCGCCACCAGCAAGTGGGGGCGGCACGGAGAGGGGCGGGTGGCATTGCTTGGGGTAGGGTCTGGGCCTGAGGACAATCGGAGGGAGCTTTTGTGAGTTGCCAACGTGAACTGTGGGAGAGCAAAAGAGAGAGAAAAAATTAACCGGCCCGAACACACTGCCGGCCGTTCGCAGAACAAAGGGACCGAGAAAGTCCAGAGAAGAGCTCGCAGGCTGCGGACCGGCCCAGCCCCGCTGGAGGCAGGAGCAGGTCGCGGCGAGACACAGGGCGCAGGCACCCAACCGGCGCGGGCGGGGACTGGGGCTGGGGACGCGGAGGGCAGAAGGCGCACGCACCCAACTGGCGCTGGCGGAAACTGAGACTGGGACCACGGAAGGGAGTGGGCGCGCCGCACCCGGGGAGAGTGAGCCCGTCAAGCCCCTGGCTGCCTGGACCGCTCTGACGGAGAAGGCACAAAGAGCAGGCGCAGCTTTCTGTTCCGCGCTTTTGTGGAACACCCGAGGGCTGGAACCTCGCGCAGCGCGGGGCACGCTCCATATAGAGCAGCCCGGAGCCTGAGCAGCGCAGACGGAGAAAGCAGCGCCAGCCCCTCCCCACAGCAGGACAGAACTAGCTACCTGAATAAGAGTCCACCTCTGCCCGCCTGTGTCAGGGCGGAAATGAGGCTCTGAAGAGGCCGGCAAACAGAAGCCAAATAAACAAAGGGAACCGCTTCAGAAGGGACCGGTGCAACAGATTAAACTCCCTATAGAAAACACCGACTACACCGGAAGGGGCCTATAGATATTGAGAAGTGTAAGCTGGAACGAGGAGCTATCTGAAACTGAGCCAAACCCACACTGACCGCAACAGCTCCAGAGAAACTCTTAGATATAATTTTACTTTTTTTTTTTAAGTAAGAACAAAAAGATATTAATTTAATTTAATTTTTTCTTTTTTCTTTTTTCTCTTTTATTTTCCTTTAAAATTCCCTATTAGTCCCCCATTACTCCTTAACTTTCATTTTCATAGATTTTTAAGATTTTTTTAATTAGGGAAAATTTTTTTTTCTTTCTTTTTTTTTCCTTTTTTTTTCCTTTTTCTCTTCTATTTTTCTTTTTCTCTTATTTCTTTTAAAGTCCTCTAGTACTCCTCTACTACTCCTTAATTGTCATTTTTCAATACAATATAACCTTACAAAAAAAAAAAAAAAGAGAGGAAGAAGCCCTATTTTTAAACTGAACTTCATATATATTTCTAAAATTTTTTTGTGTGTGTTTTGGTGTTTGTTTTTAATATAATATTTTTAAGAGTTTAACCTCTACTCTAGATTTTTAATTTTTGTTTTTCAGTATATGATATAAATTGTGAACATTTAAGAATCCAATATTCAGTTCCCATTTTTATTCAGGAGTGTGTTGATTATTCTCTCCCAATCTCGACTCTCTGTTTTCTACCTCAGAACACCTCTATTTCCTCCTTTCCCGCTT